>NC_088371.1:27619439-27621939 GCF_034508935.2 Berghia stephanieae
TTCTTCGTCCTCGACCACGCTTGCCTTCTATCTTTCCCTCTGCAATGGTCTTCTGTAGTGAGTCGTGCCTTCTTATGTGGCCGAAATATCGGGTTATCCTCTTTCTAATAGTAGAAATGATCGTTGTTGATGTTATTCCTAAAGTTTGGAGTACTTGATGATTTGTTTTCTTTTCCTTCCAGGATACCCTTGCAATTCTTCTATAGGTCCACATCTCAAATGCTCTGAGTTTCTTTTCTAGTGTCTTTGTCAGAGACTGTACATTAATTCACCAAATTTAGCAAAATCAACCTGAACTTAAAAGACATTATTTTTCTCTCCTTCTATTTCGAAACGGCAAAAATGCGACACTAATATATTTTGGGTAATATAATTGTGTGAAACAAAATTGTCAAAGATAGCTCAACAAGCTTTTATAGCCCAGTTTTCAGATCATTAAAGGAAAACAACTTTTTTTAAACATAGGATAATCTAACTTTACTCAGAAAAATAGTGAGAGAGGAGTGTGAGATCACACTCTTGTTAACCAAACGATGTTTGTCGCACTGCTGCAATAAGCTTCAAAAGTCGTAACGTCACTTCCCTCGAATGACGCATGGTAACGTAGTTACTGGCTCTCAACTATCGGAACAATGGCGGACGCCCTTATGATATATTTCTCCGACGAGCATAAAATCGTATCCAGAGGAAAAAAAAAACATTATAAATATGATCATTTTTTTGCTTTTACACATTCTGAACACACCTTTAGCATGAAGAATAAAAAGTACAGATTTTCTTTGTTTAGAACCACGATGGCCGCCGTTGCTGGGCGACGTGACATCAGACTATTGAATCCAATTCCGAAATAGAAGGAGAGAAAAATGAGATCACGTTGATTTTGGTACATTTGGTACATTTGGTAATACAGTGTGGGTCTATATGGCTAATGGGCATAAATCGACGTGTACGTATATGCAGGTCTGACATCCGAATCCACTTATGGGCATAGTTTAACATTGTTGTAATGGACAATATTTTGCGTCATATTTTGAGATTTCCATTACAACAATGAGCCCATAAGGAATTGGGTTATCAGACCTGCAAATAAGTGCACGAAGGCATAAATCTATGGCTCTTCGTCAGAAGACGGTGAAAATCAGATGTAAATATCTATAACGGTTTAAGAATGATAAATAAGTCTATGAAATCAGGGAAAGATTTAATGGACACCATGTATTATTAAATTAGTTTACAGCACCGAACAGCACCGATAATAGAGATTAGAAAGTGATTGAATGAGAGGTCAAAAAGTCGCTATTTAGCGACTCTTAATGAAATATATTTCTTTTCGATACATATGAAACAAAATAAATTATCAAAAGACAGAGTATTATATTTTTTAAATTTCTGACTGATATTTATTGTTTAAACTTAATTTGAGGAATCAAAGTTATCAATGCCACTTCTTTGCAAGGAATACCGCTCTCCGCAAATTATTTTAATAAAAAAAACAACAAAAAAACAAAATTGAGCTTTTATATAGCGCAATATCCACTTAACGTGCTCAAAGCGCTTTACAAGGTTCCCTGGTCAACAGCAACATTTAACATGTAGGACGAGACATGACGCCTTTTAGGCGATATTACAATTTTTCGGACAAAGACGGCTGTTAACGGCCAGGTACTCATTTTACACCTGAGTACGGTGAGAGAATGTGAGTAAAGAGTCTTTTCCAAGGATTCAACTATGCGAGGCTCGAACCCAGGACCTTCCGATCCGAAAGCGAGTGTCATACCACTAGACCACCTAGCCGCACAAAGAGAGGTAATTTAATTTTAGTTCTACAAATCGTCAAAGATATAATTTGCTGTAGTCGATTGCTTCTAAATAAGCATCTTTATAATGATGATGATTATAGTGATGATGATGGTGATGATAATAATACTAATGATAATACTTATTTACTTATGGATACTTATGGATTGTTTCCAGCACAGGTCCTTATAGGTCCTCTTCGCCAGACTCTATTTTTTTCATAGTCGTTGTGATTTAAGTTTCTTCTTTTTAATAATAATGATAATGATAATAATAATAATAATAATAATAATAATAATAATAATAATAATAATAATAATAATAATAATAATAATAATAACAATAATAAATAATAATAATAATAATAATGATAATAATAATAATAATAATAATAATAATAATAATAATAATAATAATAATATAATAATGGCTATGATTGACAGGCTAATGACAATAATGATGATGATGATGATGATGATTATGATGATGATGATGATGATGATGATGATGATGATGATGATGATGATGATGATGATATCAATAATGTAACGTTTTCAACGTCCCAATTAATACCCAGACACGCATCATTGCCACCAACTGTCTCCACATTCTCCCCGTCTTCGACATCATAGCCGTCATGAACCAGGGACGTATTGTAGAGGTGGGTCCATACAACCAGCTTATAAAGCATGACGGTGCCTTA
>NC_088371.1:27637787-27642787 GCF_034508935.2 Berghia stephanieae
GTATCTGTTATGGAAAATTGCATTGCTAACATAAAGGATTGGATGAAACTAAACAAACTGAAATTTAATGATGACAAGACGGAAATGATAATTTTTGGAAATAGGTATCAACTCTAAAATATATCTACTAATGAGATACTAGTGGGTGAAAATGCTATTAAACCTAGTTCTTGTACGTGAGAAATCTTGGGGTGTATTTAGATCAAGGGTTATCCATGGAAGATCATGTTTAAAAAAATATGCCAATGTTGTAACTATCACATTAGAAACATTGGAAGAATCAGACATTATATTGATGAAGATATTACAAAGATGCTTGTTAATTCGTTTATTACTAGCAGATTAGATTATTATAATGCCCTTCTCATTGGTTGTCAACTACAAAAAAAATCAAAATAAAGCGGCTAGACTTATAAAATTAACGAAAAAAAAAGAGATCATATAACACCAGTTCTCCAGGAATTGCACTGGCTTCCTGTGAAGTATAGGATAGAATTTAAGATATTGTGCTATGTTTTTAGATGTCTGGATGGATTGGCACCTGAATATTTACAGGAACTGATTAAAAAGTATGAACCCACTCGAAATTTAAGATCATCTCAGTCCCAACTTCTAAAAGTTAACACCTCAAAATCCACTTTCGGTGAAAAAGCCTTTTCATTCATAGCTCCACGCCTATGGAACGCACTTAGTCCTCGGACAAAGTCCTGTGAAAATTTATCATCTTTCAGGAAATGTTTGAAGACTGAGTTGTTCCGTGAGGCTTAGTTTTCATGAAATAGATGTTGCTTGGATTTTGTTTTTGTATGCATGCTTATTATGTATCATGTAGTGTCGTGATTTTTAATTTTGTTGTTTTTAAACATCTTTTTTTATTATGTAAAGCGCCGCAGAGCACGATAAACGTGGATGTTTAGGCGCTATATAAATTCATTATTTATTATTTATTATCCCTAATGCAGAACATAATGTCACAGAATCCTCCCTCTTCACCTCCTCAAGCAACCCTTAAATGTTTTAGCCTGATCGTTGTTCCTTTTTTATAAATCTTAAAATCTGTTTTTCTTATGGTAATCGCCCATATTTCTCACCTCAATGGTTTGCTATCATGACCTATGTCCTATAATGGTGCCTGCCACCATGTTAACTTCCACAATAGAATAGTATAATAATCAAAATATGTGAGTGTCTGTTCGCAGAAACATTCTTTTCTCGAAAATATTGCATGTTCTCCAATTGTATAATTAAATAAATCTAAAATAGATAAATGAACCCACTCAAGGATGGCGTGATTTGCTGCAGTTTGAACCATGCCCGACGTGTACCACATTTATTTACAATGTTGGTAACCCAAAGTGTTATAATAGAAATATTCTCAAACCAATGTGTATATTATATTTACAAGTCTGATAATCCTAACTGTTTTGGGCTCACTATTGTAATGGAAACACATTCAAACTAGGCGCAATACATTACAGCAATGTTGAATCAAGCCCATAATTGTGTTTGATTATCAGACCTGCTAATATGTGCACGTTGATTAAAAATAATCTGAAGCAGACCTGAGATACGAATGGCCTATTTGTGTGTACTATCATTTTTTGTTACTAGGATTGACTTTATTAGAACAATAGCTTTAGTCTCGTTTTTAGCTCACCAGATTTTGTGAGAAAATTTCATCAAAATTAGCTGTTATGAAGAAAAAAAATATAACAGCCTCGAATTGAAAAAAAAAATAAAATTGCCAAACACAGAGCGTTTCGAGATCAAAACCCCTTTTCAGCCAACCACAACAAAATAATAAAAACATTAATACATGACTTAAATTCCAGACTGACGGTACAAAAGTTTCTGTCACGTCTTCTTGGTTATGATTCTATTCTGTTGTTGCTACTAGTAGTTTACTATTCGAAACCTGTCCACAAGACGCCCCCCCCCCCTTTCCCAATCCTAATTACAGTCTTACAAACTCCAAGTCCCAAATTCCCACGGAGAATGAATTTGACTTACCGATCCAGATGAACCTTGCATTGAGGCAATCGACTCTTTGTTGGTCCTCACCTTAAAATATGTTTGAAACAAAATTAAATTACAAAAAATATTATAGACCAACAATGAAATGCTTAAAACGGAACATTTTGGGCTAGAAGCTCTTCTTCAGCCAACAACATAAGCAATCTTTGAGTTTCATCTTTTATTTTTAATGGAACCGACCTTAGAAAAAGTGGAACACTAAATTGTATGTTTTAAAACCTCCTTTGTAAATTTCAGCCTCCATGTCAAGATTGCGGCTTTGTGGTCTAGTGGTATGACACTCGCTTTCGAATCGGAAGGTCCCGGGTTCAAGCCTCGCTCGGGGCATAGTTGAGTCCTTGGAGAAGGCTCTTTACTCACATTCTCTCATCGTACTCAGGTGTAAAAAGAGTACCTGGTCGTTTACAGCGTTGTCTCTGTCCAAAAAAAAATTGTAACCCCGCCTAACATGCGCCATGTCCCGTCCTAAATGTTAAATGTTATTGTTGGCCAAGGACCCCTTGTAAAGCGCTTTGAGCAACATTTAGTGGATATTGCGCTATATTATAAAAGCTCAATATTTTATGTTTTTTAAAAAGATTCTTAATGAAATCTATATGGAAAGCCAAAAATAACAAATAAAGATAAATTAGAAATAATAATAATAAAAACAAACAAACACAATGATATCAAGCTACCAAGAGAATGGATTGTAACATAGCAACTGTTTTAAAATCTATTTTAAAAAGAAAAAAATACTTAATTATGGGCGTTTGTGTCTTTCTTCTTCAGCAACAAGAAATTTCACTTACGGGCTACATTTCAACTTCCTTAAAAAAAAAGACAACTTACGCCCTCTACGTGGACAGCATGAGATTCCGTCGCCTAGGCGTTCCATGAATAAATACATGATCATAATCCTTCAAACAATCATCTGATGTCAACAGAAATCATTCATGTTGTCCAAAATAAGAAAATTGGGAGTTAATAATCTTGCCCAAAGGAAAAAAAAAAAAAAGAAAGTTTCTGAAGCGGGGCTCAAACCTGGGACCTTCTGGGTCATAGTGGAATGCCTTAACCACTCGGCCACCTCGTTTGTATCAAAGTTAAAAAAAAAATTGAAGTGATCATGATCTGTTGGCCTGTATTGAATAAGGCTATGACTATGATACAAACCTGAGTGGCGACAGTCTTGAGATCTATGTCATCTATAAATATCTTGCCCCCTGACCCGGATTTGAATGTGATGTTGTGATTAATACCGCCCTGGAAGACCAAGTGTCCATTCTGTGTCAGGATTCGAGGTCTGTCGGGAAAGAGGTGGGCAATGATTGGAGTAATAGATAAGACAAAGATGCACATGAAACATTGTTGTTTTCTCTATTGAACGTTGCGTTCTGGCTCCTAAAAGCGTGGCCATTATAAACAAGGAATAAAGCAATTTATTTCTTTGACACAACTGAGGCACCGGGACTATCTTGACTAAGAAAGGTGTTTATCCTCCTTAAAGCGGGATAAAGTACTTTGCGATAGACATGCGTCGTGTCAAAAGGATAGCATGAAATGTCCAGGTGCCTTATTTAAATGTAGTTGTAGTACTAATAGTTGTAGAAGTAGTAGTAGTACTACTACTACTACTACTGCTGCTACTACTACTACTACTACTACTACTACTACTACTAGTAGTAGTAGTAGTAGTAGTAGTAGTAGTAGTAGTAGTAGTAGTAGTAGTAGTAGACTACTACTACTACTACTACTAGTAGTAGTAGTAGTAGTAGTAGTAGTAGTAGTAGTAGTAGTAGTAGTAGTAGTAGTAGACTACTACTACTACTAGTAGTAGTAGTAGTAGTAGTAGTAGTAGTAGTAGTAGTAGTAGCAGCAGCAGTAGTAGTAGTAGTAGTAGTAGTAGTAGTAGTAGTAGTAGTAGTAGTAGTAGTAGTAGTAGTAGTAGTAGTAGCAGTAGTTGTTTGTTTTGTTTCTAAGAGTTTTACGGCGCTTGCGACACATTTTGGCCATTTCAGCGCCTGCAAAAAGAAGGAAATAAATGGGATAGAAAAAAAAATCTAGATTTAGAAGTAAAGGTACCCAAGAAAAATAAAGATAAAGGGGAATTGATTTGAAACGAGAACAGAAGTAGATTCCAAGAGCACATTATCAGTGAACTTAGTTTGAGATCACCTATAAGTCTCATCCAGACATCAGCACAAGATCCCAATAAGAGGAATACATTCAAATGCTTACAGAAAATATCCAAAGCGGAAAACATAACAAAACAATACATAACAGAGAAATGATTTACAAGGTAAAAAATCATCTCCCAAAACTAATACAAAACATTTGACTATTTCCCTCTCAGCTAAGGACTCCAGCAAGGGTCATGACAAACCAAGCAATCCCATTCCAAGACAAAAACAGGAAGCAACTTGGAAAACACGTATAAGGGGACAGAAGACACGTAAAGTGACCTCCTAGTAGTAGTAGTAGTAGTAGTAGTAGTAGTAGTAGTAGTAGTAGTAGTAGTAGTAGTAGTAGTAGTAGTAGTAGTAGTAGTAGTAGTAGTAGTAGTAGTAGTAGTAGTATTGGTAAAATATACAAATTAATAAAATTCCCTTTATTCATTACATAGGGGAACTTTGTCTTTAGGGTCTATTCCAAGGGAAGACTGGAATAACCCAGCGTCAGCCGCAGAGCAGCGCCGCAAGTTGAGCTAGGGCGAAGTGACTTGCTCAAGGCCACACAACGCAACGGCGGATGATCGAACTCGGAAACTTTACGAAGCAAAGACCGAATCGCTGAGCCACGCTGTTCCCAGTAGTGTAGTAGTAGTAGTAGTAGTAGTAGTAGTAGTAGTAGTAGTAGTAGTAGTAGTAGTAGTAGTAGTAGTAGTAGTAAAAGAAGTATTATTATTATTATTATTATTATTATTATTATTATTATTATTATTATTATTATTAGTCGTCGTCGTCGTCGTCGTCGTCGTAGTAGTA
>NC_088371.1:27647311-27652311 GCF_034508935.2 Berghia stephanieae
AAAAATATGAAAAGGCATTTTTCTATTGTATGAAACTCTCCTTTGTCCTATCAGAGTTGGAACGAACGGTCGGTACAGCGCTCGATTGTTAACTTTTGTTTCGCAGTTCTTGGGGGGAGGGGGGGGGGTGGCCCTAGATAGCTCAGATAGTAGAGTGCACGCCTTACACGCGATAAGATATTGATCATTTCTGGGAGAAGACTAGATATTTTTTTTCTCAGAAATGTCTTGTCTGTTTGGTATCGTTAAGAAATGTTTGGAAGTTTTGTCTGTTTTGGTATCGTTAGAAACGTTCCAATGTTTTGTCTGTTTGGTATAGTTAGAAACGTTAAAATGCTTTGTCTGTTTGGTATCGTTAGAAACGTCCCAATGTTTTGTCTGTTTGGTATAGTTAGAAACGTTAAAATGCTTTGTCTGTTTGGTATCGTTAGAAACGTCCCAATGTTTTGTCTGTTTGGTATAGTTAGAAACGTTAAAATGTTTTGTCTGTTTGGTATCGTTAGAAACGTTAAACGTTTTGTCTGTTTGGTATCGTTAGAAACGTTCCAATGTTTGGCCTGTTTCGTATCGTTAGAAACGTTCCAATATTTGGCCTGTTTGGTATCGTTAGAAACGTCCCAATTTTTTGCCTGTTTGGTATCGTTAGAAACGTTCCAATGTTTGGACTGTTTGGTATCGTTAGAAACGTAAAATGTTTTGTCTGTTTGGTATCATTAGACACGTTCCAATGTTTTGTCTGTTTGGTATCGTTAGAAACCTTACATGGTTTGTCTGTTTGGTATCGTTAGAAACGTTCCAATGTTTTGCCTGTTTGGTATCATTAGACACGTTCCAATGTTTTGTCTGTTTGGTATCGTTAGAAACGTTAAATGTTTTGTCTGTTTGGTATCGTTATAAACGTTCCAATGTTTTGCCTGTTTGGTATCGTTAGAAACGTTCCAATGTTTTGTCTGTTTGGTATCGTTAGAAACGTTCCAATGTTTTGTCTGTTTGGTATCGTTAAGAAATGTTTGGATGTCTTGTCTGTTTGGTATCGTTAGAAACGTTCCAATGTCTTGTCTGTTTGGTATCGTTATAAACGTTCCAATGTTTTGCCTGTTTGGTATCGTTAGAAACGTTCCAATGTTTTGTCTGTTTGGTATCGTTAGAAACGTTCCAATGTTTTGTCTGTTTGGTATCGTTAGACACGATCCAATGTTTTGTCTCTTTGGTATCGTTATAAACGTTCCAATGTTTTGTCTGTTTGGTATCGTTAAGAAATGTTTGGATGTCTTGTCTGTTTGGTATCGTTAGAAACGTTCCAATGTCTTGTCTGTTTGTATCGTTAGAAACGTTCCAATGTTTTGCCTGTTTGGTATCGTTAGAATCGTTCCAATGTTTTGTCTGTTTGGTATCGTTAGAAACGTCAAATGTTTTGTCTGTTGGTATCGTTAGAACCGTTATATGGTTTGTCTGTTTGGTATCGTTAGAAACGTTAAATGTTTTGTCTGTTCGGTATCGTTAGAAACGTTCCAATTTTTGCCTGTTTGGTATCGTAAGAAACGTTCCAATGTCTTGCCTGTTTTGGTATCCCTAGAAACGTTTAGATGATTTGTCTGTTTGACTTCCTTTGGAACGTTCAAACGTCTTGTTTGTTTGGCATCCATAGGAACATTTGAATGTCTTGAAAGTTTGGCATATTTTGAAACGTTCAAATATCTTACCTGCTTGATTTCCTTAGACACGTTTGATTGTCTTGCCTGCTGAGAAATGGCTCAACGGTACGGTCTTTGCTTCTTCCAAAATGTACCGAGTTAGACTACCGGCTCGTTGTGTGGCCTTGAGCAAGTCACCTCGCTCTAGCTCAATTTGCGGCGCTGCACTGCGGCTAACGCCTGGATTATTCTAGTCCTCGCTTGGATGGGCCCTAAAGATAGATTTCCCCCCTTGGGGATGAAAAGAGGGAATTTTATTTATTTTAATTGTTTTATATCCTCTAAAGTCTTGGTACTTGCCAAAAACATTCGCCAAAATTATTCGTTACTAATAATCGCGGTTTCCGAATACGTTCGATGAAGGATAGCTTTCGAGCATGTTTAGCAAACTGTAAACAAATAACTCGACTTGAGTAGCAGGTTTAACTGGAGATATCGATGATCACTTGTCATAACGTGCAAACCACACAGATCTACAACACGAAAAGAGGATTTTCTTCATTTATTGATGTTGATAGAGATTTTATATGATTATAGGTATTAAGCTATCTAAAACTTGTATTGTGTCGGGTTGGTTAATACCGAAGTGTACATTTATGCAGGTCTGACATCCGAACCCAATTATGGGCTTAGTTTAACGTTGTTGTAATGAACAATATTTTGCGTCATTTGTTTGAGATTTCCATTACAATAATGAGCCCATAATGAATTGGCTTATCAGACCTGCAAATAGGTACACGTCGGTTTAGACGATAAAAAATTAAATATTGTATAAAATAAATGCGAATTTTTCGGTTAGTTTTTTCTTGTTTAAAGGAGAATGAACGTGAATATTTTTAAAAAAGACAAAAACTAAAATGTGAATTTATTGTTATGTTAACATGAAAATCCTTTTTAAACATTGCGTTTATACCGAAATGTTATTGTTTTGACGAATTAAAATAGAACAATAGATATTTATATTTATTTATTTAATTGCGCACTTTTAGTAAATATCTATTCATTTATTTTAATTTGTACTTCCTCACAAAGTATCATACTATTTTCTGCCCATCAATGTTTTTGTTTATTCATCTTAACAACGCCACTACTACATTATCTCATTCGTCTGTAGTGTTTCAGTCGTCCTGTTTTGTTGATAAAAGGGAAATCCGAAACGTCCATTTTATCTGTTTTCGTATATTAAATTGAAGCTTACATTCAATTTCACATTGTTACTAATTACTAAGTCGTAAAATGACTAAATGTGACCTTTTTTCTCCAAACGGTATTGAGTAAACAGAGCTGCCAATTTGAAATTTTAAAAAATTCGTAATTTCCAAGGGGGGAAAAATAGAAAAATTAACTTTAAAAAGCTTTAGAAATAAATAATTTGTTCTCAGCACGGTCCAAAAATTATCCAAAGTCCTGAATGTAGGATCTAATGAGCTAAACTTTCCTTATACTAGAGGTGCCTAAGTGAGTCAATAAAATGGAGAGAAAGCTTATATGAGTAAATTATGTGACTCATTAATAAGGGAACACCACAAAACAAACGACGTTTCGACCTTTGGCCTTTTTCAAGTAAACTAGTGTTGACTTGAAAAAGGCCAAAGGCGGAAACGTCGTTTGTTTTGTGGTGTTCCCTTATTTATAATAATAATAATAATAATAATCTTTATTGTCCAAATTAAAGGCAATTCATGTGAGGTAAACAATGCTCAGTTTGGTTCATGGTATGAACATCACCACATTTACAAATACAGACACAGCCATACACGAACATACACGCTTGCACATTGTTTCTACACATGTATACAAAAGAAATGAGCGTACATACAAACACATATACATACATACATACATGCAGACATACATACAAACCAGCATATCATCGTATATGCATGCCTACATACATACATACATACATACATACATACATACATACATACATACATACATACATACATACATACATACATACATACATACATACATACATACATACATACATACATACATACATACATATATACAGGCACACAGACAGACAGATAGAACGATACGATTAGTCACATTTACTCCTTGTATCTTTCTCTCTATTAAACTTTCCTTTTCAACAAGATGTATTGAGTCAAAGAGACCTATGCAGCTCTGTAGCTAGAGACAATTTCTATTTCTACGAATATTTCGTAGTACTTGGTAGCTCTGAGTAAGGTTTATTCCGATGCTTGAAATTGAATTTGAAATGAAAGGTGTGAGACTATGATTATGTTTTACCTTGTGCGGCTATGTGGTCTAGTGATATGACACTCGCTTTCGGACCAGAAGGTCCTGGGTTCGAGCTTCGCTCGGCGCATAGTCATGTTCTTGGAAAAGGCTCTTTACTCACATTCTCTCACCGTACTCAGGTGTAAAATGAGTACCAGGCCGCATACAATGCTGTCTCTGTCCGAAAAAAAAATAATATCGCCTAACAGGCGTCATGGTACGTCCTACATGTTAAGCGTTGCTTTGGCCAGTGACCATTTGTAAAGCGCTTTGAGCACGTTTAGTGGATATTGCGCTATATAAAAGCTCAAGCTCAAGATAGGTCAATTCTTTTTATCGACGACATTAGACATTTCATCTTTGAGTTTGAGTGGAAAAACCTGAATCTCGATATTTCTGACCGTCATATCTTTTTAGGTGGCAGCGTGACTCCAAGGTACGCTCTTTGCTTCGTACCCAAAAGGTACAGGGTTTGACTACCCGCCTCGCTGTGTGGCCTTAAGCAAGTCACCTCGCCCTAGCTCACTTTGCGGCGTTGTACTGCGGCTGACGCCTGCGCTGAGTTATTCCTGTCTTCCCTTGGAATAAACCCTAAAGACAAGCAGCCCCTTGGGGATGAATAAAGGGAATTTTATTTTATTTATTTTGTTTATTTTCGACGTCTAGTTCATCTCGATATATACCGTTGTGAGACGATGCGTAACGTTTTTTTTTTTTTTGTTTTTTTTTTCCATCATTTAGAGACAAGCACACGTGACTTGTACCAGTGACAATGTACAGTGTTTGATAATATCAGGTAACATTCGGTAACGTGTTATATTTTTCATTTCCTTCAATTAGAGAGAAGAACAACCGACTTAACCCATTGACGATCCCCGTGTTCGGGAACATTGTTTGAAGTTTTATGCAAGACCAAATCAGTTGTAAAACTTGCTGGCAATATTTGAATCAAGAATGTTGTTGCTTTTCATTCTTATATTCATTATTATTATTTTTACAATTGCCATCCGGATCACTTTCGGTTGCCGTCGTCGAGGTGAAATTTTACCACGGTCG
>NC_088371.1:27662311-27672156 GCF_034508935.2 Berghia stephanieae
TACGTGCAGTATTTGAATATGAAGCAACGAATGGCAATTATTAACTATCAGACATCTACATTTTATAACTATCAATACACATTACTGGTGAATACAAATGAAAATGAACATAACGCGCTTCTAATACAATTTTGATTGCAAAAGTTTGAGAAATAGCTTGTGTTTATTATGCCAAAGAGGATTACATAAATTTATGTAGACTGGTCAAAAGTAAAAATTCATCAATTATGAGACAGTGTCTCAACAAATATGTGTTCAACATTAACAACAACAACAACAACAACAACAACTACAACAACAATAACAACAACAACAACCAAGAAATTTTGGACACATCAATCAGCACAGTCTGATGACGAGGATGACGAAAAGGAGAAATGAAAGGACTACAGAAAGATTCCGAGCATCACTCTATCCAATGAAATGTTATTTTCCTCTAGTTTGCGAAGGTTGAGGCATGCCTTTTCTCAGTCTACTCTTTATCATTTATTGCCTCGTCGGTGAGAGTAAATTTGGTGTTCCTCCTCTCAATCTTTCCCTCTACTTAGGCCCAATGACCTCGATTGGATTGCGCTCACAATATGTGGGAAGTCGCACAACCTCGTGTCAAAACTCCCTGATTAGACAGTCTGCTTTGAAAGCTGTTTCTGGTTCATTTCTTTTTTTTTACTAAGGAGTATAGAATATGTAGTACTGTCTGATTGAAACCATGAAATCATGTCAGCTTTTATATTTGCCAAAGTTGGAGCCTTGAAGTGACCATGGGCCATCGAATGGTAGCGTTGTCCAATACAACACAGTTGGGTGCTTCAATGGTTTAGTCAGTCTCAAAACGCCTTTGCATTGACCCCAGAATAATATTCCAGATGATGCAGAGAAGAAAAAATGCCATGGCATCCGTTTAAATATCCAGTATCATCACCACCCGCAAGAATAACAATGATTCTCTGTCCAGAACCCATGGGCCTTTTTCTGCTTGAATAATCAGACGTCCAATATTTTTTTAGGATGTATATTTACGCTCAGCCATACATCTTTGGATGATATCCTTATCAATCAAAGTTATCTATGATCCTTTTCCTGCCACGTCGTTCTACACTGGTGATCTCTCTGTCGTATTTCGATAACGATCTTCTCATGGTTGATTGTGAAATTCCAAAACCATTGCCGTCCTCTTCAATGACTTATCGATAGATACAAGAAGACTTCTTTTCGAAGCTTTACAAGAGTGGAACCGATAGAGATTCAGTATTGTATCGTGTTGTTTAATATATTTTTTAAACCTTTAAAGGCCCTGTGAAACGTGCATGCATAGACAAAAAATTGCCAAAGTTATATTAATAGTGAGTATACAATCACCATTTCAATTGATTTAAAGCAAGATATTTCATATCAATCATTGGTAATTCCGACATGATGTAGATAATATTATGCCATAAATAATAAAATCAAAATTTAATACAAACTACACAAGTGGCATCTATGTTTATAACATTCAAAGCGAATTGTTATTATTTGGAAAGAAGTATGACGTGAACTCATAATCACTACGTCAGCAGAAGATTTTTTGGAAATACGTTGAATTCATTCATACTTTGTGGTGCGTAACTTGTTTTCATTTTTTACAGTGTAAAATCTCTAATTTTATGTCAGCTGTTTTTTAGTAGTTTTTTATAAGTCCTAAAGAAGAAAACCTTTTTGATATGGCATCAATACGGTCCAAAATCTAGATTCAGTTAAGACAAATTGAGACAGGGGCTGACACAAATTTTTACAACTTTTGATAGAAGGACAGCTGAGAAAAACCTGAAAAAACAAGCGCCATTTATAAAAAATCTGACTATAATAACTTTTGTGTTTGAGTGGAATTTATTCTATATTTGTATAGGTTGGGTGTGAAGTTTTGGGGGAAATCCGGAAAATGGCCAGTAAGGAGAGAGTTAATGTTATCTCTTCTTTGTGTTAATTTTCAAAATCGTTTTATATTTGCATATATGACTTGACATTTAAAGGTATTTTAACCTATGTAACGTAACCCTTACTTTATATGATATCAGGGGCAGCATGACTCAGTGGTACGGTCTTTGCTTCGTACCCGAAAGGTACCGAGTTCGATCACCCGCCGCTGCGCTGTGTGGTCTTGATCAAGTCACCTCGCCCTAGCTCAATTTGCGGCGCTGCCTGCGGCAAACGCATGGGTTATTCCAGTCTTCCCTTGGAATAGACCCGAGAGACAAATTTCCCCTATGGGAGGAAAAAAGGGAATTTTATTTCTATTTTTTTTTTCTTATTTTTATTTTATCAAGATCTGACATGATACGATATGATAAAGGAAAGGATTTGATCCGCTATACATCGTATATGGTATGATATAATTTATGATATGATATGATGTGACAAGGCATGCATGATATTGTATGATATGATATCATAATATCATAGGATATGACATGGTGTGTTATGATGTGATATGATATGATATGGTATATTATCATAATGTGCTACGATATACTGTGATATAACGTGATACGATATGATATTATTTGATATGTGTTTAACTGGGTGGGGTTCCTGGCCTCCCATAGTGGGCAGGGAGTAGGGAGGTACTTACTGTGTCTTCTATCCCCCTATATCTGTTTTCTAACATGCTTTCTGTCTTTGTCTTGGAATGAGATTACTTGGTTTTGTCCTGGCCCTGGCCGGATACCCTTGCTGAGAGAGAAACAGTCAAATATATAGATAGTTTTGAGATATTTGATATTTATATGATATTTTTGTCCTTGTAAATCATCTCTCTGTTATGTACTGTATCATGTTTATTTAAATATTATATATCATTTGTAAACGTTTGAGTGTATTCCTCTTAGTGGGGATCTGTGCTTTTCTATGGATAAGACTTTTAATTCCCCTTTGTCTTACCTTTTCTCGGGTGTTTTAATTGTAATTCTAGAACGTTTTACTATCCCGTTTTCTTCCTTTTTACTGGCAATGCTATGACCTTAATGTGTTGCAAGCGCCGTAAAACCCCTAAAAAGAAAGAAAATACAAACACAAATGTTTAAATATTATTATATAATGTTATATAATATGTGAGGCTGGCTGAGAAGATGCGGCAAGCTTCGATTTGAGATATGAACCAAAATCGAAGATAAAGTGTTTCCCATAGCAACAAATTATATTCGGAAATTAAATCATAACTTGGTTCTAATAGACATAGAAAGAAAATTTAAAGTGGTAAATAACCTGAAAGATGTGGTCTACACAACTGCATACATAACTAAATTTATGAAATTTGCGCATCTTTTCGGATTTTCTCAGCCAGTCACACATATGAGACCCCTCAGTATTACGTCGGGATGGACCATATGCTAAAAAGTCAAATTATAGTTAAACTGGTCAAAAATATGAAACGTTGGTATTTAGTACAGTAAAATATGATATTCCTTCTCCTCTATAAAGCATATAAACTCAACTTAAGTATTTCTGGCTGCAAATTCCATTTTTCAGCATCTTAACCACCCCGACTTAATACCGTTTTGAGACGAGGGGTGACATATGGCATGATGTGGAATGGGATGAAAGAGTGACTGCTCATCGTCCCGGTTCCTACGGGGTCGAGGAAAATCAACTCACGTTGAATGAACTTTTTTTAAATGAATCTTTCATTTGAAGTTATTCTCACATCACAGATTTTAGCCTGTCACTCAAGAATATGCTTGTAAATCTTTTAGCGATCTTTTAACTTTTTCAGCGCCATGGGCCGTACTGTGCGGCCAGAGCAGAATCTGTTCAATGGCGGCCGGTCTTGAAAGGCAAAAACAATAATGAAGTCCAATCCTACTTTCTACAAAAGTACTATAAATAGCCGTCAGCAGTAATGAAGTCACTTCCCTCGTAATGGCGCATGGTAATTTAGTAACTGGCTCTAAAGGTCTTTGTTATTGTTGTTAGGTCAGCCATTTTCATGAATAGTTCTCACTAACTTGTATCAATCAGACTGCAGATAGAATGAAGTTGACGTCACTCAGGTCTTTGTTATTGCTTTTTGCCATCCGCGTTTCACTAAACTGTATTATCCAGATTATAAAAGTTCAAGGTTACACATAGTTTTGTGTGTTGGTCCGTTATATCCGGCTGGCTGAATAGGCTTCAACAGTCATGCCGTCACTTCCCTCATAATGACGCATAGTAACTAGGTAACTGGCTCTAAACAATACCGGACGCCCTTACGAAATATTTCTCAGACGAGCATAAAAGTGTATCCAGAGGTGAACAACATTCTAAATATGATCATGTTTTGACTTTTATACATTCTGATCACATGACATATGAAAGTTCTGGCCAGCATGAAGAATAAAAAGTACCGATTTTCTTTGTTTAGAACCACACTGCTTGTCGTTGCTGGGCGACGTGACATCAGACTATTGAATCCAATTTCAATAAATAATTATTCTTACTTGCTATTTGTTTGTTGTTTTTTTATTTTTTGTTTTGTTTTGTTTTGTTTTTTGGGGTTTATTTTTTTTTTTTGGGGGGGGGGGGGGGGTTTGGATTGCTATAAATAGAACGAAGTTGACGTCACTCAGGTCTTTGTTATTGTTTTTTGCCATCCATTTTTATGAGTAATTCTCATTGAACTGTATTATCCTGACTATAAAAGTTCATGGTTACACATAGTTTTGTGTGTTGGTCCGTTATACATCCGGATGGCAATGTTGTGAACTTATTAGCCAAGCGCACACTATCTTTTCTTCCGGATAGCAATGTTGCGCCAAGAGCTCAGCGTCTATTGTAAAGCGCCACTGAGCATCTTTGAGTGGATATTCGCGCTTTATAAATTTCTTATTTAATGTCATTACAATACATTCAATGGGTCCCGATAGCTCAGTTGGTAGAGCACTCGCTTCACACTCAAAGGGACAGAGATTTAACTTGAGTTTGAGCTCTTTGATAAAGCAATATCGTCTAGACGTGCTCAAAGCCCTGTACAAAGTGTCCCGACCAACAGCAATAAGAAACATGCAGAACGAGACATGATGTCTGTTAGCATCATAATCATCACTACCACCCTCATCACCATCATCTTCATCATCATCATCATCACCATCATCATCACCACCATCATCATCATCATCATCATCATCATCATCATCATCACCATCATCATCATCATCATCATCATCATTATCATTATTATTATCATCACCATCATCATCACCACCATCATCATCATTATCATCATCATTATTATTATCATCACCATCATCATCACCACCATCGTCATCATCATCATCATCATCATCATCATCATCATCATCATCATCATCACCACCACCATCACCATCATCATCATCATCATCATCATCATCATCATCATCATCATCATCATCATCATTATCATTATCATCACCATCATCATCATCATCATCATCATCATCACCACCACCATCATCCTCACCACCACCATCACCCAGAAGATATTGATTACAATCACATCCCGTCCTACCACCAACCATTGCGAGGTCAGAATGAGGCTACCAACCTTGGAAAAGTAAAGGGAGTAAGGATAATAAGGCACAGAAGTCTTGACGTCACAGCTTTCTTTCTTCCGGTTCAAAACTAATAGGAAATAGGTAACCAGGCCTCAGGAAGACTAACAATGAATTGTTTACATATCGATCATAATGTGGCATAATTATATTAGTAGTAGAATATTTGTGTCAGTGCATGACATAATCAGTCGGAAGGTGAAAATTTTGGATTTGCATTTTATTTTTTATTTTCTGAAAGAATATCCTCCCCAGAGCATTTTAATCTTTATTTGAAGTAAATCGGGTGATTTTTCATGAAGCTATGGTCAGATGTATGGAAAGGTATCCAACAACTTTTCTCACATTTCATACTTTTTCAACTTGACTTGCTGTAAAAAATAATTAGAAGTGAAATTAAGCTTTGATATTTCCCGACGATGTACAAAAAGGGTCGATTAAATCATTTATGACAAGAATTCATTTCTGATAAAAATTGACCTTCTAACTAAACTTGGCAATATCTCAGTTCAAACCTTTTCACCATCCGACTGATTATGTCATTCATTTAGGCAGATTCTTAGGATAACGGAAAGTACAAAGAACGAGACAGGGTGATCTTTGATACTAGGCTGCTAGAAGCTGTGGACTGTAAAAAGGAATAAACAAGAAATGAATATAACAGCTTTAAAAAAAAAAGAACATAATACAAACACGGAACGTTTCGGGCTCAAAACCCTTCTTCAGCCAACATCAACAAAAAACAATAAAGACATCAATACAATACTAAATTCAAATAGACGACAAAGATAATTTGTAGGTCCTTTCTGTAGAAAAATCTTGGAAGATTTGCCTATAACCTTTAACTTTATAAATTAGATTGATAAAATTAAGAGATAGATATCATCCCACAAGCGGTCTTAAAATAAACACAAAAGGAGCAAAATGACGTCAGCTTCATTTAATATATTTTATAATATTATTTTCTAATCAAACGTAATAATAAAATGACGTCATGAAATAATTTGTCGACTTTCTTCTCGCTCTGACGTCATCAGATCGATTACTACAGTGTCAAGGTTGGAAGGCGTGTAAGAAAGTATCACTTTTCCAAAGATCACGACACGCTGATTAAACGTTGAATTGATGCCGGTGTTCCATTCGTCGCGCCACCCACTTTTCCAAAAGTCAAGACACGCTGATTCAGTGTTGCCAGGTTGGCGGATTTTCCGCCAAATTGACGGATTTTTCTCATCGCGCGGCGGGGGGTGAATGGCCTGGCGGATGGCGGATTTTTTATAATTTGTATACCCTTTTAAAAAGTAAATGTATCGCAATCAAGTCAAATTATTTACCCCCCCCCCCCCTCTTATAGTGACTTTTAGGAGACCTATTGTGAGTACTGTTGACCTAGATCTATATTCCGCAACCTAAATCAGATTAATCGAATGTGAAAACAGTATCCCACAATCTAACTCCAGCTCAAACAAAACCGAAACTCCGAATCTTCATGCCTTTATAAAAAAAAGGAAACAGTTTGAAAATAGAGGAGTAGCGTTTAGTAGCATAATTTTTATTCTGAGACAATACACTATTGTTGATTATAAGTGTTTTCAACCAAATGGCGTAATTTTTGGCGGATTTTGGGCAAATGTGACCCGTCGTCCCAAAATGGTATTAAGTCGGGATGGACCAGATGCTAAAAGTCAAAATTATAATTAAACTGGTCATAAATATGAAACGTTGGTATTTAGCACAGTAAAATATGATATTCCTTCTCATCAATAGAGAAAATGAACTCAACTTAAGTCTGAAATTTCTGGCTACAAATTCCATTTTCAGCATCTTAATCATCCCGACTTAATACCGTTTGGAGACGAGGGGTCACAAATGTCGTAGGTGAAGTAGAATAAAGTTGGCGATTTTGGCCGATTTTGGCGGATTTTGTCGAATTTTGGCGGATTTCTGGCATAAAGTTGGCGGGATATTCTGCGCTGGTTACACTCATTGTACTGACGTCTCCCTCACGGTGTCAATCTTCAATCTGGGGATAATGTGTCGAAATGAACTGGATATGACTCGATGACTCAGAGGTACGATATGTCCGTCTCGACTTAAATGTCGAGCAATCTTAAGCGAGATCAGTGGCTGGATTGGTGGCAGTGAACGTCCAAAAAAGGGCACTGTTCGGGAGTTGAGTCCCTGACGAGAGAGCGGCCATCTTTTTATGTTTACATTGGAGATTGGCCGGGTAGTTGTGTTGTGTGAAGCAAATTAGTTCGTAACTCGTTTTCTACCTGGGGGACAGACTTAGCATCTTATGAATGCCACATCCTCAAATTTTGATCAGATGTATAAACTTTTTGTTATTTGTTGGGGTTCTTTTTTTTTTTTTTTATTTTGGTGGTGGGGGGTGCGGTTGGGGTGGGAAGCGGCGGGGGGGGGGGGGGGGGGGTGTTTGTTTGTTCAGATATTTTGGCTACTTTTTAATTTTTAAATTTTATTTTGGATTGTCTGGGGGGGGGGGGGGGGTTGTTGTTATTTGTGTTTTTTTCGGGAGGGAGAAGTGTTTGGTTTTTGTTTGTTTTTGTTTTTTTTTGTGGTTTGCATTTTAAGGAGAAAAAAAAAGACATTTATAAACCTTGACAAAATAAATAATATACATAACTCAAAATTATATTTTAACAACTAAACGACTTCGAAATAATAATAATACCCGTTTCAGTCGATTAGTCACATATTGTCATTAATTATAAATAATTATGACAAATTGATTACAGTTCCTACTGACATTTGACATAATCATGCTCCATCCCATTGGTAACGCCACCCAGCATTCGTCATTCCATTTTCATTGCCATATCGATTAGCGACAAACACTCACTCACAAGCAGTTAATTTCATTAAACATTTTCTTTACATAGATAGAACGCCTTACTTGCATTTTGGTCATAACATTATAATTCCATATTTAATAATGATGTGACGGTGATGATAATGATGATGATGATGATGATGACGATGATGATGATGATGAATGATGATGATGATAATTATTATAATAATGATGATAATAACGATGACGATAATAATAATAATAATAATGATAATAATAATAATAATAATAATAACAATAATAATAATGATAAAATATAATAATAATAATAATAATAATAATAATAAATAATAATAATAATAATAATAATAATAATAATAATAATAACAACAACAAACATAACAATAACAATAATAATATTTTTTTTTAAATAATAATAATCATAGAAATAATAATAAAATAATATAATAATAATAATAATAATAATAATAATAATAATAATAATAATAATAATAATAAATAATAATAATAATAATATAATAATAATAATAATAATATAATAATAATAATAATAATAATAATAATAATAATAATAATAATAATAATAATAATAATAAAATAATAAGTGTTTAATTAGAGAATGGTAGATTCGTATTTACATTTATATTGTGGGGTGTATGTGTATGTGTGTGTGTGTGTTTGTGTGTGTGTGAGTATGTGTAGCTGATGATTGTGTCTTTGTGTAAGTATTTGTGTTGTGTGTGTAATTTGTGCATTTGTGAATATGTGTGCGCGGGCGCGCGTGTGTGTGTGTGTGTGTGTGTGTATGTATGTGTGTGTGAATGAATGAGTTGGTGCGCGTGTCTGTTGGAGTGTATGTAAGTAAGTGATATTGTGTGTGTGAGTGTGTGTGCGTGTGTGTGTGTGTGTGCGTGTGTGTGTGCGTAGCCATCGTCAGAGTTCTCAAATTCCAAGTGAGCGAGGGTGTGTCTGACATTAAAGGTCAGAATTTTTCCATTCTCTCTCTCTCTCTCTCTCTCTCTCTCTCTCTCTCTCTCTCTCTCTCTCTCTCTCTCTCTCTCTCTCTCTCTTCTCACTCTTTCTTTCTCTCACTCTCCTCTATATATCTATCTCTAATCTCTATCTCCCTCTCTCTCTCTCTCTCTCTCTCCTCTCTCTCTCTCTCTCTCTCTCTCTCTCCTCTCTCATTCTCGTCTAACATATTAATAATTAAGACCAGTGATTTACAAAGTGTCATCCACATGTCTGATCGGATCCATTTCCGCCATGACAAATATCATCTCTGGCGTGAGTAGGAATAAGACCGTCTGTGTGAATAACCTTGTGGAAACTAGTGCGGGGCGGTCCTTGGCAAGCTTAAGGACCACGGTCCTACGGTCCTTGGGAAATGAAGACCGCAAGGACGGTCTCTAGACCGGTCCGTTCATTCTTGAACCGTTAAAAGACCGCTACACGATAAA
>NC_088371.1:27672256-27679756 GCF_034508935.2 Berghia stephanieae
ATATATATATAATATATATATTTATCTATCTATCTATCTACTATCTATCTATCTGTCTGTCTGTCTGTCTGTCTATCCATCTATCAATCTATATATCAATATATATATTGGGTGGAGCAGATAAAGAAGTGGAAAGAAGACGTACCGTACTTAGGGGTAGAGCGAGGGATGATAAAGGGGGTGGAGGAGAAAAAAAACCCCAACAAAACATGTGTAATATAAACTGTAAACAGACTTCATTGTACAGGGAAACAAAACTCGGGTGGTTGGGGTAGAAGGAAGAGCAGGGGGGGGGGGGGGGCATGTGTAATATAAACTATAAACACAACTGTGTTTGTCTGATGACCATCGTCCGTCAATCCGCCCACCCGTCTGTCCGTCCGTCCGTCTGTCCAGCCGACACAAAGGACGTGATTTGATACACACTTCAAGGACCACCACGATAATCCATGGACGTTACAAAAATATTGTCATTGTTATCGGGAGATCCCATCAGATTTCAAACAGACGACCTAACTTTGAATATATGGCCAAGGAGTTCACAACATTGCCATCCGGAAGTATAACGGACCAACACACAAACTCTGTGTAACCATGAACTTTTATAGTCTGGTTAATACAGTTTAGTGAGAACAACTCACAAATGCGGATGGCAAAAACAATAACAAAGGCCTGAGTGACGTCATCTTCGAACTATCTATAGATAGTACATGCGCTTGGATAAGAAACTCACAACATTGCCATCCGAACACACAAACTATGTGTTACCTTGAACGTTTTTAGTCTGATTAATACAGTTTAGAGAGAATTACTTACAAACGTGGATGGCAAAAAACAATAACAAAGACCCGAGTGACGTCAACTTCATACTACCTATAGATAGTATGCGCTTGGCTAAGAAGCTCACAACACTGCCATCCGGAAGTATAACGGACCAACACACAAAACTATGTGATACCTTAACTCACTCAATCCTAGAGAGTTTTGCTACTTTTCAAAACTGAGAAATAAATGTATTAAAAATGAGCATGTGCCTAGATAGTTTTATTTCAACTACCATTAACATGTAAAAATTAAAAACATTAGCTTTGATAATACACCTATAATTTGTCTTAGAAAAATTGTAATAAATAGGCATGGTGTAAAAGTAACCCCCCGCATACTACGGATATAGTCGGTGTTAGGGTTGAGTGAGTTAAACGTTTATAGTCTGGTTAATACCATTTAGTAAGAATTACTCCTAAACGCGGATGGCAAAAAACCCCCCAAAAAACACTAACAACTTCATTCCATCTATATGAAACACAAGTTACTGAGATTATGGCCAGAAAAGGTTTAATTCAATATAAATGGTATGCGTTTAGGTAAAATACTAAAAACATCCGCCAGCCGGGTATATAGTACTCCGTGCACACAAAACTGTGTGTAACCTTAAACGAATACATAGATGGAACGAAATTGACGTCATTCAGATCTTTGCTGTTATTGTTTTCAGACATCCATTTCCATTAGTTATCACTAAATTCTATTAATCAGACTATACAAGTTTAAGGTTACACATAGTTTTGTGTGTTGGTACATTACATCCGGCAGGCGGATGTTGTGAGTATTTTACCTAAACGCAATTCATAATAAATAAGCAATAAGCCTGAACACTGATAAACCATACCCATATGTAAAGCGCCTTGAGCACGTTTAGTAGAAATTCTCTATATTAATGCTCAGGTTTGTTTGCCAAGTTGGCTTTTTTTAATTTTTGGATTTTTAAATGTATTATTTATTGTTCACCAGTCAAGGGAATTAATTTGGTAGCAAATGCATTTCCTCAAAATATACTTTTTGTTTAAAAATCCCTTACAACACATTACACATGTATATCGGCTATGTAGTCTTGTGGTATGGCATTCGCTTTCGGATCGGAAGGACCTAGGTTCGAGCCTCGCTCTGCGCATAGTTGAGTCCTTGGAGAAGACCCTTTACTCACATTCTCTCACCGTACTCAGGTGGAAAATGAGTACCTGGCCGTAAACAGCGTTGTCTCTGTCTGAAAAAATGTAATATCGCCTAACAGGCGTCATACTATCCCGTCCATGATGTGAAATGTTGCTGTTGGTCAGGGACCGACCCCTTGTAAAGCGCTTTGAGCACGTTTAGTGGATATTGCGCTATATACAAGCTCAATTTATCGCAGACAATGTGCAAAAAGAATGTTTCAACGTGCTACTAAGTACAGATAATGTATAAATTGTAGATCCGTCACAATAGACTGTGTCAGAATAACCTGTCCAGGGGATGACTTCAATGTCATTTCTTCTCGGCTGTCATGTATGAGGATCAATGGGATAGATCCAGTGACAACACAGGTGTGCATAAATCACTGGTAAACTGTTGTTGTCTTTTATGTTTATTGATGCAATGCGGTTAAGTTAAAAGAAACTGACAACATTTCGCTAGCCGGATATAATGTACCAACACACACACAACTATGTGTAACCTTAAACGTTTATTAATGCTGTGCGTTTGGGCCCAAAACATACATTTCGCCAGCCGGATATAACGTACTGATATAGATAGATAGATAGATAGATAGATAGATAGATAGATAGATAGATGGATGGATGGATGGATGAATGGATGGATAGATAGATAGATAGATAGATAGATGGATAGATGGATAGATGGATAGATGGATAGATAAATAGATATATAGATGGATAGATGGATAGATGGATAGATAGATAGATAGATAGATAGATAGATGGATAGATGGATAGATGGATAGATAGATAGATGATAGATAGATAGATAGATAGATAAGATAGATAGATATATAGATGGATAGATGGATAGATGGATAGATAGATAGATAGATAGATATAAATAGATATATAGATGGATAGATGGATAGATAGATAGATAGATAGATAGATAGATAGATAGATGGATAGATGGATAGATGGATAGATAGATAGATAGATAGATGGATAGATGGATAGATGGATAGATAGATAGATAGATAGATAGATAGATAGATAGATAGATAGATAGATAGATAGATAGATAGATAGGTAGATAGATAGATGAATGGATAGATAGATAGATGGATAGATGGATAGATGGATAGATGGATTGAGGGATAGATGGATAGATAGATAGATAGATAGATAGATAGATAGATAGATGGATAGATGGATAGATAGATAGATAGATAGATAGATAGATAGATGGATAGATGGATAGATAGATAGATAGATGGATAGATGGATAGATGGATAGATAGATAGATAGATAGATGGATAGATGGATAGATGGATAGATGAATAGATAGAGAGATAGATAGATCGAGAGAGAGAGAGAGAGAGAGAGAGAGAGAGAGAGAGAGAGAGAGAGAGAGAGAGAGAGACAGACAGAGAGAGACAGACAGACAGACAGTGTTTCAGTGTATGTCTGTGTGTGGGTGTTTATAAGTGGGATAAGCTTTTGTTGAACGCCTCTGTGAAAGCCACCAGTTGATTTTATAAGGATGTACAACTATCAGTGAGAGAAATAAAGAGGGAAGAGAAGAGAAGAGAAAAGAGAGAGAGAGAGAGAGAGAGAGAGAGAGAGGGGGGGGGGAGAAAGAAGGAAGAGAGAGAAAGAGAATAAAGAGAGAAATGAGAGAGAGAGAGAGAGAGAGAGAGAGAGAGAGAGAGAGAGAGGGGGGGGGGGAGAGAGAGAGAGATAAATAAAAGAGATAAAGAAAAAGAGGGAGAGAAAGATGGAGAGAAGAGAAGAGGAGAGAGAGAGAGAGAGAGAGAGAGAGAGAGAGAGAGAGAAGAGAGAGAGAGAAGATATAATATATTAGAGGACATGTCGTATACTTCCTGGCACCAGTTGGATCAATACGAGGACACAAGGTAATTTATTGGATTCCCCCTCCATAGGAATCATGGGAAATTGTTTTTGTTATGCTTGTCATAAAATGATGTTATACTCACATCGCATCCGCCGTGCTATGAAGAAACACGTTTGAAAAAAATTTGGTCAGAAAAGTCGTCCTTCAAATAAAAATTTTTAAAATAAAAGAAATAAAGAGCTTTTATATAGCGCAATATTCACTAAACGTGCTCAAAGCACTTTACAAAGGGTCACTTGCAACAGCAACACTTAACATGTATGCAGGACGTGACATGGCGCCTGTTAGGCGATATCATAATGTTTTTATTCCTACAGAGACAACGCTGTTAACGGTACTTTTCAACCCGAATTATTATTTTAGTCTCTGAATTGTAATATACTCGTAATATGTGGGAGCCACATGTGACCCACCTGCTCAAAGCGGTATTAGGTCGGGATGACAATTTATAGACATCCCCCCCTCACGCCAAAAAAAAAAAACAAAAAACAAAAACAAACAAACAGGAATCTTGTGGTTACTTTAAATCTGTCAGTGTGGAGAACAAATACATTAAATACATTATTCTTTCATGTTGTGAGTCCCGATAGCTCAGTTGGTAGAGCATTCCCTTCACACGGACTGAGGGGCCGAGATCGACCCCCGGGTGCAGTCGAGATTATTTCTGACCTCCCTGTCCACCCAGCAGTAAATGGGTAGTTGGGTCTGTTTGATCTGGCGGAAAATACTTAGCAATAGACTAGCGTCCTATCCAAAGGGTAGCAAGCAATTGCTATTGTCCGTTTCACGCTGAAGAAACCGGGATAAAACTCCGGGTCTATGGCCTAAAAGGCTCTGAGGGACTACTTTACTACTCACATTACAAAGACTCAAAAATCAGTAGGCCCATTTGTTATTACTTTAGTTTTAAAGTCACTTTTCGGTGGATCGAATTCGGTACTATCGCAAACTCGGGGACCCAAATAATTTTGGGGGTTTGGGAGGGGAGAGATTTTAAAATAAAAAAAAGTTTCCCCCCTCGCAACCCCCCAAAATTATTTTTAAAAAAAAGTTTCCCCCCTCCCAAAACCCCAAAATTATTTGGGTCCCCGAGTTTGCGGTAGTACCTCCAATTCGTCCCAATATGACACCGTTTTGGGATGACAGGCCACTTGATATTGTCTTTGTTCCATTCATTGCACGTCCCGTACTTTCATACACATTTACACACACACACACACACACATACACACACATATACATACACACACAGACACACACACACACACACACACACACAAAATATATAAGAACATGAATCACCACACACTTCAAAACACAAATACAATGACTAATTCAATAAATGACTTGATTGTCCTTCTCCGTTTGATAATACAATGGTTGCGAGAGCCCACAGCTGGTTTTAAGTCTTTCCCAACCACCCCATAATCCAACCACAACAACAAACACAATCAGATATCACGGCGATCACCAACAACAACAAAACCCCCCCCCAAAAAACAACACACAACAAACACACAACAATAACAAACAAACACACACACACACACACACACACACACACACACACAAACACACACAAATCCACCTTTACCGCTCTCACTTACCAACAACTGCTTACCGCTTCCAATCGCCATAAATAATCCGTTCCTTGTTTATTTAATTTAGTCGTACCCAATCCGCCCATTCACTCTCAAGTCGTAACAATGTTTGCATTTCATTAGAGATTAACCCTTTCAGATACCCCTAGCCATTGTCAAGATTAACCCTTTCAGAGATATCATTGTCAACGTCACTGACACACCGTTACTTTCTTCCACCCCACGCCCCCCTCCCAAACCATGTTTTTCAAGAGTTATTCCCCTTTACGATAAAAATCCTCCACTCTCAATTAATGACATTGATGAGATTGAAGATAAAAGAATAAATAAAAGTCGGGATTTCTTTGCTACCGCGGTGATTCTACGCATAGATTAAGTCTATAGAGCATGTTTTTTTTTTGGTAGTAATACATAATAAGTTACTTGTAGTAGCAGCTTATCCTCTGATCTCCCACTGTAAATGGTGGAGTAAACCAGTGAATTTTTGACCAATCAAAACATGGAATTTGTGGCACACCTCAAACGTGGTCGGACAAACATGGGTTGGTTGTTTACATATAAAAACGTGAATGAAATCGACCTCTCGGACAAACATGGGTTGGTTGTTTACATATAAAAACGTGAATGAAATCGACCTCTCACTCTCTCTCTCTCTCTCTCTCTCTCTCTCTCTCTCTCTCTCTCTCTCTCTCTTTCTCTCTCTCTCTCTTTCTCTCTCTCTCTGATCATTGTTTTTGTTTTCATACCACCAAATGGGTCATAATTATCACTCGATTTTCTCAATCAGATTATAAACGTTTAAATTATACATAGTTTTATCTGTTGGTTTTTATTGATCAAGCGGCTGAAAAGTGGGTACTTTACTGAGACACATACCATCGATAGTAACACCTGTGTTGTTTGCTATTTTTACCAATCACTGCCATTGTTTATATTATGACGACTGTCCGAGAGGCGTGGTTATCTAAGTGTCCATGGATAAAACGAAGTTGACGTCACTTAAGTCTTTGTTTTTTTTTGGTTTTTTTTTTGTCATCCGTGTTAATGAGTAATTATCACTATACTGTTTTAACCAGACTATAAACGTTCAAAAAATGTTACACGTAGTTTTGTGTATTGGTCCGTTATATTTCCGGATGGCAATGTTGTGAATTTCTTAGAACTCGCCTCACTCGGGAAGAGACCGAAATTGGATTCAGTAGTCTGATGTCACGCCGCCCGGCAACGGCGGCCATCTTGGTTCTAAACGAAGAAAATCATTACTTTTTATTCTTCATGCTGGCTAGAACTTTTCATATGCCTTGTGATCAGAATGTGTAAAAGTCAAAACATGATCAAATTTATGTATTTTTCCCTCTGGATACGCTTTTATGCTCGCCGGGGAAATATTTCATACGGGCGTCCGCCATTGTTAAACATCGATGGTCGGCGGGGATCAAACCTCTGAAGTCCTTATTTTCACGACCGGCGGATCAAACCTCTGACGTCTACATGCACACCATGTTTTATTTAATTTTGG
Source organism: Berghia stephanieae (assembly GCF_034508935.2). Taxonomy (NCBI): domain Eukaryota; kingdom Metazoa; phylum Mollusca; class Gastropoda; order Nudibranchia; family Aeolidiidae; genus Berghia; species Berghia stephanieae. The sequence continues at coordinate 27,679,272 of NC_088371.1, forward strand.
GCGGATCAGACCTCTGATGTCATGAGTTAGATAAAACATGGTGCGCAAAACTCGTATGTAGACTTCAGAGGTTTGATCCGCCGATCGTGTCAATCGAGACTTCAGAGGTTTGATCCGCCGACCATCAACTTGTAAAAAACTAGAATCATTTATAAAACATTACAAAAAAAAAAAAAAACCAAAACAAAACTGAAATCAAAGTCACAACTTCAAAGTGACTTTTCGCCTTTTGCACACTTATGAAGAAAGCCTCGGGTACCAGATCTGATGCGTGATTCAAATGGAGAGGTAATTAATTTTCCAGTAAATGGAGATAAGAAAACACGGCTTCTTCCACCGACTGCTGCAGAGAGTGTGAGGATCCCCTCAAGGCGTTGTTATTCCTCCAGTTGGAACTCGTGAATTTACAGTGACTTCCCCTTGAACGTTTACTCTCTTAACTTGGAAAAAAAAAGAAGAAAAAAAGAAAGAAAAAAAAAGTTTTC
>NC_088371.1:27684460-27701960 GCF_034508935.2 Berghia stephanieae
GTCTCACAAAAGATGTATATATTTTTCCCTTCAGCTTTGCGGTTATTGGTTTGTCATTTAATCAGATTCTTTAATATATTGTTATTCAGGTTGTCGGAATAAATCCAAATTTAGTTCATAAAGCATTAAACAGACTGACATTTACATCACCACTGTTTTAAAAGTTGGAAAACACTGCCCTTTTCCTACTTCAAAGAACTCCTTAAGACATTTTTAACAACCCAACCTTTGTGTCCTTTCTATGGCCCATCCATTTGGCTGTTCCATGCATTTTGACAAAATATCAAATTAAGAAATTAAGGAGCAGGCATCGGTGTAAGATAAAGAACTGAACAAGTGTGTATGAAAGGTGCCAGAGTTCTTGCTTTGTCTGCCATCTTTCATACACACTTGTTCAGTTATTTATTTCACAAAAACTTGGAACAAGGTCCCTTTTTCATTTCAATTCATTCATTGGAAACTATTCCACAGAGCATTTGCGAATCCAAATCATTGTCTGTGTTTAAGAAATCCCTGAAATTTTTCCTTTTTAAATATTATATAGTTTATAGTAGATGATTTTTTGTTGCTGTGTAAAGCTCCAGGAGCCTCTTGACTGATGCTCCGTGAGCTAAAGAAGAGTCTATTGATGATGATGACCATGGCTTTGCAGTCTCAAGGACGCTTGTTGTGAATTGTGCGGTTATCAGCATGTCTTTTGATTGTTGGATCCCTTTTGTAATATTTTTCCATGATTTCCTGTTTTGAGAGTGAGTAGATCATGTTCCGCCTTTGCCAACCAATGAAATCAAAGAAGTATCGAAGCAATCCAGCTTGGTGAATGTACATGATTATTTCAGTTTTTATTTATAATGGCTTGTGTTTTTCTTATTATTATTATTGTTTTTACTTATAAAATATTGTATTGTTTTATAATGAATTCCTTCCATTGTCTTTCAGATATGAATTGTGATTGTTTTAGCAACATTGGGCTTATTTACTTATTATTTTTTAAATTATTGCTATCATTATTTTCATCCTTGATTATACTACTACCACTACTACTATGACTACTACTACTACTACTACTACTACTACTACTACTACTACTACTACTACTACTACAACTAATAATAATAATAGGTATTCAAAACCGAGCCCTGCGGGAGTAGAAAATGGCTGTCACGAAGTCACTTCTGAAAAATGGCCCCTCTCTCCTTATTTTTCTTTATTATATTTTGTCTTACAAAAATAAAATTTATATCTGTATATTATTATTTGTTTCTTAATCTTTTTATTGAGTCAAAATAAATAATGATTTTATCACGCTAACGGTTCAATGTTGACAGTATAAATATGTTATCAAATCGCGAATTGAACCATGAGGCACACGATTTTTTCTCCGATTTCTATGCGCCCTTCACAAAAAACTGCAATTACTCATCAGTGCGATGACATATCCTCTTCTGGTTTTCATCAGCTTTTCATGCTTGTACCACATTTACCGGCAAATTCGGAATGGAAGGACGTCAAATTTTGAAGTGAATTGAAAAAACATGAATTATGATAAATTTGGTACCATGAGACGCAGAATTCATTTTTTTCATCGATATATATTTTTTCAAATGGATTAAATTCCACGGCTGAATATATTCAATAGTTATGCGGGCTATGAAGCAAGGTTTCTTGGCACAGAATCAACTGTAATGGCGGACATCGCTCACTCATAGATCAGCGGTGCACCACCGATAGGATTGGCTGACTTTTCATCATAATAACCTGATTAGACTTCCTTTGCATCGCTCTCGTGACCCAACAAGTGAGTATTTGTTTTAAAGAAATATATTTTAGTTCAAAATTGTATTAAATTATATATTTTTAAAAAGCCTTATTGAACTTGAACATTTCTTTCCTTTGGTCCTTTCTTACGCTTCAGTTCCGAGTTCTCGAAACTGTGCCGACTTATCAAAACCTATGTTATTTTATTGCGGTTTCGATTTCAAGTGTTTGAATTTTAAATAAATTTATATCTATATTTTATATTGTTTTATTTTAATGAGATTCCTTGTGTTTTTTTTTTTTTAATGGTCTAATAATAATAATTTAATCAGAACTGTCACAACAAAAGCTGAATTATCCGAGGGGGGGGGGGGGGGGGGGGAGAATATAAACAAAACTTTCTCTGTTCTGCTAAACTTTTGTCATAGTGTAGCTCTATTGTTCACCAAGAAAATATAAAGACCTTTAAGTAAGTCTAGGCAAGAGTTGTCTTTTTAATCATAATATAAATAAATTGGGACCAGAATCAGAAATTAACTTTCCTTACTACTTTGTTTTTCTCAGATTGGAGAATTTTATCAGACTCAGACTGATCATCCATAATTTGAAGACCTTATCTTATTGTATTGTGGTAATCCTACTCCTAGTGGCACTTCAAATCCAATCGACTGCTAATTCACCAAATCCAGATATGGCATTGGACCAAAATAATACAATACCTGAACCTTATCTGTGATCAAACCATATGGAAGCAGAAATATGCTCTCGTTAAAGTTAGAGTTTGTTTTAAAATTTTTTGGGGGTTTTTTCCCCCCATCATGATTTAAAAAAAAAAAAAAGGGGGGGGGGGGGGGGGTTGCAAGATCAAGAGGGAGGTTATTTAATTGTATATCCAATACTTTCCTTCCTTTCATAGCGGGCAGGGAGGTACACACTGTGTCTTCTATCCCCTTATATCTGTTTTCCAACATGCTTTCTGTCTTTGTCTTGGAATGAGATTACTTAGTTTTTTTCCTGGCCCTGGTCGGAGTCCTGGCTGGGAGGGAAACAGTCAAATGCATAGTTATTGTTTTGGGAGATGATATTTTTTTCCTTGTAAATCATCTCTCTGTTATGTATTAGTATATTTGTTATTTTTTAATGTATAATGTAAGCATTTGAGTGTGTTCCTCTTTGTTGGATTTTGTTCTTGTGTCTGGATGAGACTTATAGGTGATCTCAAACTAAGTACATTGGTGCTATGCTCTTGGAATCTACATCTGATCCCTATTTGTTCCCAGTTCCCTATGTCTTACTTTCTCTTGGATGCTTCAATTGTAATTCTAGAACTTTTTACTATCCCATTTTCTTCCTTTTTACTGGCGCTGATATAACCTAAATGTGTTGCAAGCGCCGTAAAACCCTTAAAAACAAACAAAAACAAAACAAACCTTCCTTCCAACGTACTCCCTCTCTCCTCTCTTAACATGTCCAAAACATTTCAATTTATCTTCTCCCCTTATCTTTTCTTGTCCAGCCAAGTGACCATCTCAACATCCTCAATTCTGCCACCTCAACTTCTTTACCTTGTTTCTTTATTGCAGCTGCTGTCTTTAGTCCATGCAACATTGCTGGTCTCACAAAAGATGTATATATTTTTCCCTTCAGCTTTGCGGTTATTGGTTTGTCATTTAATCAGATTCTTTAATATATTGTTATTCAGGTTGTCGGAATAAATCCAAATTTAGTTCATAAAGCATTAAACAGACTGACATTTACATCACCACTGTTTTAAAAGTTGGAAAACACTGCCCTTTTCCTACTTCAAAGAACTCCTTAAGACATTTTTAACAACCCAACCTTTGTGTCCTTTCTATGGCCCCATCCATTTGGCTGTTCCATGCATTTTGACAAAATATCAAATTAAGAAATTAAGGAGCAGGCATCGGTGTAAGATAAAGAACTGAACAAGTGTGTATGAAAGGTGCCAGAGTTCTTGCTTTGTCTGCCATCTTTCATACACACTTGTTCAGTTATTTATTTCACAAAAACTTGGAACAAGGTCCCTTTTTCATTTCAATTCATTCATTGGAAACTATTCCACAGAGCATTTGCGAATCCAAATCATTGTCTGTGTTTAAGAAATCCCTGAAATTTTTCCTTTTTAAATATTATATAGTTTATAGTAGATGATTTTTTGTTGCTGTGTAAAGCTCCAGGAGCCTCTTGACTGATGCTCCCGTGAGCTAAAGAAGAGTCTATTGATGATGATGACCATGGCTTTGCAGTCTCAAGGACGCTTGTTGTGAATTGTGCGGTTATCAGCATGTCTTTTGATTGTTGGATCCCTTTTGTAATATTTTTCCATGATTTCCTGTTTTGAGAGTGAGTAGATCATGTTCCGCCTTTGCCAACCAATGAAATCAAAGAAGTATCGAAGCAATCCAGCTTGGTGAATGTACATGATTATTTCAGTTTTTATTTATAATGGCTTGTGTTTTTCTTATTATTATTATTGTTTTTACTTATAAAATATTGTATTGTTTTATAATGAATTCCTTCCATTGTCTTTCAGATATGAATTGTGATTGTTTTAGCAACATTGGGCTTATTTACTTATTATTTTTTAAATTATTGCTATCATTATTTTCATCCTTGATTATACTACTACCACTACTACTATGACTACTACTACTACTACTACTACTACTACTACTACTACTACTACTACTACAACTAATAATAATAATAGGTATTCAAAACCGAGCCCCTGCGGGAGTAGAAAATGGCTGTCACGAAGTCACTTCTGAAAAATGGCCCCTCTCTCTCCTTATTTTTCTTTATTATATTTTGTCTTACAAAAATAAAATTTATATCTGTATATTATTATTTGTTTCTTAATCTTTTTATTGAGTCAAAATAAATAATGATTTTATCACGCTAACGGTTCAATGTTGACAGTATAAATATGTTATCAAATCGCGAATTGAACCATGAGGCACACGATTTTTTCTCCGATTTCTATGCGCCTTCACAAAAAACTGCAATTACTCATCAGTGCGATGACATATCCTCTTCTGGTTTTCATCAGCTTTTCATGCTTGTACCACATTTACCGGCAAATTCGGAATGGAAGGACGTCAAATTTTGAAGTGAATTGAAAAAACATGAATTATGATAAATTTGGTACCATGAGACGCAGAATTCATTTTTTTCATCGATATATATTTTTTCAAATGGATTAAATTCCACGGCTGAATATATTCAATAGTTATGCGGGCTATGAAGCAAGGTTTCTTGGCACAGAATCAACTGTAATGGCGGACATCGCTCACTCATAGATCAGCGGTGCACCACCGATAGGATTGGCTGACTTTTCATCATAATAACCTGATTAGACTTCCTTTGCATCGCTCTCGTGACCCAACAAGTGAGTATTTGTTTTAAAGAAATATATTTTAGTTCAAAATTGTATTAAATTATATATTTTTAAAAAGCCTTATTGAACTTGAACATTTCTTTCCTTTGGTCCTTTCTTACGCTTCAGTTCCGAGTTCTCGAAACTGTGCCGACTTATCAAAACCTATGTTATTTTATTGCGGTTTCGATTTCAAGTGTTTGAATTTTAAATAAATTTATATCTATATTTTATATTGTTTTATTTTAATGAGATTCCTTGTGTTTTTTTTTTTTTAATGGTCTAATAATAATAATTTAATCAGAACTGTCACAACAAAAGCTGAATTATCCGAGGGGGGGGGGGGGGGGGGGGGGGGGGGGAGAATATATAAACAAAACTTTCTCTGTTCTGCTAAACTTTTGTCATAGTGTAGCTCTATTGTTCACCAAGAAAATATAAAGACCTTTAAGTAAGTCTAGGCAAGAGTTGTCTTTTTAATCATAATATAAATAAATTGGGACCAGAATCAGAAATTAACTTTCCTTACTACTTTGTTTTTCTCAGATTGGAGAATTTTATCAGACTCAGACTGATCATCCATAATTTGAAGACCTTATCTTATTGTATTGTGGTAATCCTACTCCTAGTGGCACTTCAAATCCAATCGACTGCTAATTCACCAAATCCAGATATGGCATTGGACCAAAATAATACAATACCTGAACCTTATCTGTGATCAAACCATATGGAAGCAGAAATATGCTCTCGTTAAAGTTAGAGTTTGTTTTAAAATTTTTTGGGGGTTTTTTCCCCCATCATGATTTAAAAAAAAAAAAAAGGGGGGGGGGGGGGGGGGGGGGGGGTTGCAAGATCAAGAGGGAGGTGAAAAGTGTCAAATAATTTTTTTTTAACATTCATGTCCCCTTTCCAAGGGGAGGCCAAACGCCCATAATTAATTTGCTTACTGTTGATGTTTTTGTTACATTATATTGTGTTGTTGGGAACACATCTTGACTGTTCTAGATTACTATATTTTTCTCAGGTTGCAGAAATTTGCCAGTCGCTGATTATCCCCAATTTGTTGACATTGCTTTTGGTGCTAATCCTACTCCTGATCTTAGTGACACTGCAATCCAACCAACTGCCCATTCACCAAATCCAGGCTTTCAGGCTTTGGTAAGACAAACCTGATTTTTTAAAAACAGACCAGTCCTGATTTTGTATCTTGGATTGGCTGCCAACCTGCTATGAGGAGTTTAAAGAGACCTTAGTTCCTTGGTGAATGCAATGACTTTTATTGTTTATCTTGTAGTTCAAGGTGCATGTGGGGAATCATGTAAAATGTGAAGACAAATTGGTCTTCTTGTGAGCTTAAGCTTATGTTTGAGTTAGAACTCAATTAGATAGCGGTTTTTTTATTGTTTTGTTTTTTCTTTCGACACTGTGAATGTACTTCCGTATCCTGAATATTTATTTTCTTTTGTAACATTACCTCCTAGGTGACGGCTATATTCCGATTTCTCATGTTGAACAAGAGGAATATTTGAAACTTTGAAATGATGTGTATCGATTGATGAGTAATCATTTCCTAATGACTGGGAAAGGACGAAGACCCAATCTGCCAAACCAGGGCCTCCATTAACAAACAAGTTAATGTATCAACTACATCTGCTTAAAGAAGAAGGAAATGCAACATGGAAAGATGTAGGTCTCTCTCTCTCTCTCTCTCTCTCTCTCTCTCTCTCTCTCTCTCTCTCTCTCTCTCTCTCTCTCTCTCTCTCTCTCTCTCATCCCCAAAGGTAAATTTGTCTTCAGGGTTTTAGATGGAAAGAATGATTTGTGCCAGGCTTTAGTTGATTTGCAGTGTGGCAGAGTGAGCCGCACTGGGTGAAGCAACTTTCTTATTCGTGGTGACATCAGATTTAATTTTTGAATTTATTTATTATTTGGAACATTTGATTCCCGTTTTGTTTTTGGGGAATGACTTTTACTTGAATGAAAAGGATTCAAAGGAATGATACTCTTTTTGTCTAAAATTTAAGATAAACCATTTGCATGCATATGTATGATGAGACATCCTTGATAGATAAGTTATGGTAAAGACTAAAAATATGAGTGTCGTAAACTTATTTAAATTCAATCATGATTATGTCATGGTTTTGACCATACTGTCACTGTCATTGCTTAGAAACTGAATGTGACTTGAAGGTAAAGTAAAATTTATTGAAGTTATTGGTGTAAAAAAAAAAAGACATATCTTTAGAGTCCAGCCTCTGGCAGTGTCCTTTGTTGGATGACCGAAACAAAACAATTACTAAGAGAATGATACTGATATCATTGATCTAATGCTGTCTGAACTGTTTGCATGATCATAGTATAGGTATTATTTTGATTTATCAGATCACAAAACGCTATCAACATTTAGCATTGTTTTATTGCAGATTGAATTGTAAATGTTCTAAATGTTTCAGGTACATTCCTGGTTCTACAAGCTTTATCCACAACAAATTGTGACAACTTCACAAATCCAGCATCGGTGCCAAAATGTTTTTAAAGAGGCAAGCAGACATTGTGGACTTGTATATACCAATTTTATGGATGTGCAAGTTGACTTCAATTGGATTCCTGAATTGTTGGCGAAATTGGGCCTTACTAAAGCCATTTTGCTAAGTTATAGTGAAAATTCTGGATTTAAACCACCTACAGACTTCCTTGTGACTAATCATTTTATATTAGCATTGGAAAATGTGCAGTCGAGAGAGCACCTTTGCAATGGTTTCCTGGATTATTGGGTTCAAGTATTTTTTAAGCCATCTGGAACTGTAACGACAAAGTCTAAAGTACTTTATCATTTATCCCTTTTATTGAGAAATATTAAAGCATTGAAAGGCAAAACAGATAAAGAAGAGGAGCTTTTGAACCGGCCATTTGGTAAAACAAAAAGTAACACCTAAGAATATCAATCAAAATCAAGTAATGGCTAAGGTTGAGGTGAGTCCACCAAAAGAAAAAGTAAGACAAATAAAAATGTCACAGTAAAAGATGACAAGATTGCGTTGCGCATAGCATTGGAGAAATTAAGAAAACAGAAAAAAAAAAATATTATTAAAAAGAATGAAATACATACATTGTCAAATGATTTACGGGCTCTTTCAAAAAATATAAAAGAAGTAAGGAGTAAATGCATTCAGACAAAAATTATTGACGTAAATGTCATTCAGACAGAGGCAAAGAAATTAAAAGAAATGAATTTGTCACTAGTTGACTATGATAAATTAAAAGAAAAAGTAAACAAATAGGAGAACGAAATTATAAAAGTAAAAAGGCAGATTAAATCAGAACAGTCTATGAAATCAAAGTATAAAAATCAAATTGAAGAACACTTACTAACAGCGAATGCCATACTTGATGTTGAAAACCAGTACCATGGTGAATTACAAAATCCTGAGTTAAAATTAAAATGTTCAAATAATATCAATAATTCTTTTTCTGATCATGTACGTCTGACTTATATGGCATTGCAAGGGGAGGCTGATATCGCTGCTGCAAAATGCTCCAAGGTCTAATGAGTGCTAGGGCCTCTGTCATGAAACTTATCGATAAGAAGATGGCTGAGTACAAACAGGAGGTACTTGGTTCTGATTGTAGTACTCACTTTCTTTTTTGCAATGCCCATTTCTTGCTCAGTTTCAGCAGATGTTTTTGGTCCCCGGGGGGATGAAAAGAACGGTTGTAGGGCAGAGTGATCGGCCCATAGCGGGCAGGGAGGTACACACAGTGTCTTCTATCCCCTTATATCTGTTTTCCAACATGCTTTCTATCTGTCTTTGTCTTGGAATGAGATTACTTAGTTTTTTTTCCTGGCCCTGGTCGGAGTCCTTGATGGGAGGGAAACAGTCAAATGCATAGTTATTGTTTTGGGAGATGATATTTTTTTCCTTGTAAATCATCTCTCTGTTATGTATTAGTATATTTGTTATTTTTTAATGTATAATGTAAGCATTTGAGTGTGTTCCTCTTTGTTGGATTTTGTTCTTGTGTCCGGATGAGACTTATAGGTGATCTCAAACTAAGTACATTGGTGATATGCTCTTGGAATCTACATCTGATCCCTATTTGTTCCCAGTTCCCTATGTCTTACTTTCTCTTGGATGCTTCAATTGTAATTCTAGAACTTTTTACTATCCCATTTTCTTCCTTTTTACTGGCGGTGATATAACCTTAATGTGTTGCAAGCGCCGTAAAACCCTTAAAAACAAAAACAAAACAAACTGTCTTTGTCTTGGTAGGGGATTGCTTGATTTTGTCCCGATCCTGGTCGGAGTCCTTGGCTGGGAGGGAAACAGTCAAATGCATAATTATTGTTTTGGGAGATGATATTTTTTTCCTTGTAAATCATCTCTCTGTTATGTATTATTATATTTGTTATTTTTAATATATAATGAAATGTAAGCATTTGAGTGTATTCCTCTTTGTCGGACCTTGTGCTTGTGTCTGGGTGAGGCTTATAGGTGATATCAGACTAAGTACATTGATGGTATGTTCTTGGAATCTACATCTGATCCCTATTTGTTCCCAATTCCCTTTGTCTTACTCTCTCTTGGGTGCTTTAATTGTAATTCTAGAACTTTCGACTATCCCATTTTCTTCCTTTTTACTGGCGCTGATATAACCTAAATGTGTTGCAAGCGCCGTAAAATCCTTAAAAACAAAAAAACAAAACAGTTCTTATCTTTCATTCTGACCACATTTTGACTTTTTTAACAAAGCATGTCTCACATGACAATTTAAAATTACAATCTGTTTTAAAAGATGTGAACGATGAAAATGTGATGTCCATGGTATCGGCCCTGTCTACCATGAAACATCTTGTAACACCTCTCCTAACTGGATGTTGGTAAATAGTGGTAGATCATATGGAGAATTCCCGACTTATGTTCGGCTGTTAGCTGAATTTTTAGAGAAGAAAGATTTCAATTGTTCTGTTTTCCCTGATTTTGTTCCTTCGGGCTTGCCTTTTGAATTTAATTCAGAGTGTCCTATTTTCAAGAAATCATTTATTTTATTATGCTCAAAATTTGAGGAAGTTATATACAGACAATTAAAAGATTTTGTTTGGGGTGGGATATTTGCAGGGGAGATTGAGAAGTTAAGGATGTTCTTTTCACTTGCCCCTTATCAAACCTAACAGGGGAAAGATTAATCGGTGACTTGGATTACGATATGTCTAAACAAAGAAAAGACGGGCCTCCTTGCAATTTGCGAAGACTGATGATTACCTTCATTGTGTTATGCTGAAAAAGAGGAAACCCAAAACGTTTACATTATCTCTCTTTGTAAATTAAATTGAAGCTTCTATTCCATTTTATTATTGTAATCTATTTCTTCCAGCTTCGAGTAGCAACATTTGAATTCTATTCAAAGGGTAGTAAGCAATTGCAATTGTCCATTCAACGTTATAAAAACCAGGATTAACTCAAGCCCTAATGAGCTTTATGGCTCTGAAGGAAGAACTCATAGGAAAACTTTTTTGATGGTCGCAAAATCACCAGCAGTATCTTAAAGGATAAAGAATAGAAATCTAGAATTTGATGAGAATACAGCTGAAAATGTTTGTTCTAACTGTAATGTAATGACGTGGTCAATTCTTTAAAAAATATAACAGACCAATAAATATTTTATTATATTTTATTCTTCTCTTTTTATTTATTTATTATAGCAAGGTATTTGCTGCAGGTTCTAGTCTCCAGACTTTTATCTTTGTGGGCTTGTATGTATGACGCTTGTCTTTGGACCAGTAGATTCTTGGTTCTAGTCCCACTCGGGAGAGTGCAGACCTTGGAGAAGGTTCTTTATTCATGTATTGCCATTCTCTAATTATAACTGACTGGGTGGGGTTCCTGACCTCCCATTGTGGGCATGGGGGCACTTACTGTGTGTTCTATCCTCCTACATCTGTTTTCCAACATGCTTTCTTTCTCTATCTTGGAATGAGATTACTTGGTATTGTCCTGGCCCTGGCTGGGACTGGGAGGGAAACAGTGAAATGTGTAGAATATAATAGGAGATGATATTTTTTTTCTTGTAAATCATCTATCTGTTATGCATTGTATTATTTATGTTTTAAATATATAATATATGATTTGTAAACAGTTGAGTGTGTTCCTTTTAGTGCTTATGTCAGGATGAGACATTTAGGTGATCTCAAACTAAGTACACTGATAGCGTGCTCTTGGAATCTATTTCTGCTTCCCATTTGAACCAATTCCCCTTTCTCTGACCTTTTCTTGGGTGCTTGATTGTAATTCTATAATCTTTTGACTATCCCATTTTCTTCCTTTTTACTGGCGCTAATATGGCCTTAATGTGTTGCAAGGGCTATAAAACCCTTAAAAACTAAAGCAAAACATCATTATAACTGTAAGATATAAAATGAGTAACAGCACTCTGTCAAGATTGGAAGAGCACCTTGCAGGTGTCGTGTCTCGTCCTTCATATTGAGTTGCTGTTGGCTTAAGACTCCTTGTAAAAAGCGCATAGAGTAGAGCACATTTAGTGAAGTTTTTAAAAATAGCTCGTTTTTTTTTTTTCATTGTCACTGTCATGGTCTCAAGTGAGTAAAGAGCTACTCGACTATGCATAAAGATCTATGTAGAATGAGGCCCCAGAATTTACTAGTTACTATAAATGAAAAACAATTAACGATTTGTTTACAATGAAATAAAAATAATGATGAAATTTAATTAAAAGAGATAAACAGTGATCGTGGCAGTTACAAATAGAGATATGAATATTTTACGTAACTTATGATAATATGTCAGGTTCATAAGTTTACGTTTCCAGGCAGTTGATGGGCTTGGATGATCTATTCCTCTGATAACAGGATTGGACTCGTAAAATTCCACTTCCAGGCAATTGGTAAGAAGTTATTGTGTAGTCTTTTGACAGCGGGCTTGGGTTTGATCCTTGAAGATTATACAATCAAAGTTAAAAGCTCCGGCGTCTTAATGGTGTAGATATAATATCTACAAAGTCCCAAAAGATAAAAATCTTCCAGTATATATATAGGAATAGAGCGACTGGCCGTCCGGCATAGATTGTGGAGAGAAAGTGAGTGTAGAATATTAGACCTATCAGCTTTTATAATAAATGGCTACGTGACAGAATGTAGAACGAAAAGTATTCACTAATTAGAAATTAATTCGATGGAAGGCTATAAAAGGAAAGACGATCTAATATTAGAAGGTAAAGTTTATCTAAGCCTACCGAAATATAACTGGAGTGAGATGAATTCAGTTCTTAATAAAATAAAATTTAATAAGATAATTGTGAACAACCTTTACTGTGACAGTCACTTTCTGTCCTTGTCGCAGAATGATGGAGTCTATTTTGTTTTTACTCAGGCCGAGTCCTTTTTATTGACTGGCTGGGGTTCCTGACCTCCCATAGTGGGCAGGGAGGTACTTTCTGCATCTTCTATCCCCCTTATTTGTGTTCCAACTTGCTTTCTGTCTTTGTCTTGGAATGAGATTACTTAGTTTTGTCCTGGTCCTGGCTGAGAGGGAAACAGTCAAATATATAGTTAAGAGTTATTATTTTCCCTTTTACATAAGTATGATTCGTACACAATTGAGTATGTTCCTCTTGGCGGAGACCTGTGCTTGTGTCTGGATGAGACATTTAGTGAGCTCTAAGTACACTGATAGTGTGCTCTTGGAATCCACATCTGTTCCCTATTTGAACCAATTCCCCTTTGTCCTGCTTGTTCTTGGCTGCTTTAATTTTAATTCTAGAACTTTTTACTACGTATCCAATTTTCTTCCTTTTCACTGGCGCTGATATGACCTAAATGTGTTGCAAAAGCTGTAAAAAAACCTTAAAAACAAACAAACACATCCCTTTTCACGAGGAAGCCAGTCAGATGTTCATATTTCTATTAGAGGTGATTTTTTCTTCTTCTTCTTCTGTTTTGTAAACCATCTCTCAGAATGATTGTGGTATATTCCACATGTCTACATTCACAGTGGGGCTCATTATTCAAAGAAATCAGAAATAAATTCCAGTAACCGTGAACTTTTGTTTATGCGAGTTATAGACAACTGAAACTGCTTTTCCAGTTTGTGCCAGCATTCAATGTATACCCCAGACCTGCTAACCCTTCCCATTCGAAAAGTGGAATCAGAACGCCTGAAAAAAAGAATCTGAGACATAAAATAGGAATTTCACCTTTTTAACATTAACACCCCCCACCCACCCCATCTTTGCTCTTTTTAATTCTTACCATTATCATCATTTTTGAAAATCGGAATTTTAGAGACAACGGCTGAATAGTACAAAAAGGAAGAGTGAAAATAGGAATGATTCTGCCAAAATTGGAAGGCTTGGCAGGTATGTATACCCACATAACAACACTGCCTTTTAAAGTGGTTCGGATCTAACTCAAAGGTGACACATGAAAATCCACACTCGTCTTCCACAAGGAGAACTTCCAGTATAATCTCGTACCAACAGTCTGTTACCAGGGCTAATTTTAGAATATGATGAATTTTGATTATAAAAAAAACAACAAAATAAAACGAGCTTTTATATTGAGCGATATCCACTAAACGTGCTCAAAGCGCTACCAACAGCAACACATAACAATGAGAACGAGACACAACGCCTTTTAGGCGATATCACAATTTTTATTGAACAGAGACAACGCTGTACTGTTAACGGCCAGGTACTCATTTTACACCTGAGTGTGGTGAGAGTATGTGAGTAAATAGCCTTTTCCAATGACTCAACTATGCGCCGAGCGAGGCTCGAACCCAGGACCTTCCGATCTGAAAACGAGTGTCACACCTCTAGACCACATAGCCAGCGCAACTCGCCTTGTAACATGTATTGACAATGCGAGTTTGAGCCTTAGGAAAGGCTCTTTATTCACCATAGCCAAGTGTAAAATGAGTGACTGGCCAAAGCATAGTCTCCATTTAAAGTGATTATAAGCTGCTAGAAGCTGTGGACTGTGAAAAGTAATAAGCAAAAATGAATATAACAGCTTTAAAAAAAAAGAACAAAATACCAACCATGGAACGTTTCGGGTTCAAACCCTTCTTTAGCCATTTACGAAAAACAATAAAAACATAACATAGATACATTACTGAAAAAAAACAGATAGACGACTAAATATTCTGTATGTCCTCTGTACAGAGTAATGTATTTATGTCTTTATTTTGTTGGCTGAAGAAGGGTTTTGAGCTCGAAATTGGGATTACTTTGCACAGTATTCAATCTTATTCAAGCATAAACAGTCATCTGCTAAAAACATCAGCAAAAACTGGGAACATTTTAAAACAACACTAATGGGATTGATTGACAAACACATTCCTAAGAAAAGGATAAGTGGAAGACCACATTTACCAGGGATAACCCAAAAAATCAAACGGGGGTCTGATTAATAGAAAAAAAAAAAAAGGGTAGCCCTATTCGTCCTTAAGGTCGAATAGCATCAACCGCCATTGCCGTCCGTCAGGACAAATAGTGTTACTTGCACTATTCTTACTTCACACTACAGCTGGGCACTATTCCGTTTCTGTTTGTACTGAGATAGATTCGATTCTACGTAATTACATGATATATCCGTATCGTCTTAAATTTTTTGTTAGTGAGTCAAATAATCAGTTGAGTGTATGTGTGTAGGTGTGTGTGTGTGTGTGCGTGTATGTTAGTTTTGTGTGTGTGTGTGTGGGGGGGGGGGTGTTTTTTTTTGTTTCCTGTTTTTGGGGGGGGGGGGTTGTTTTTTTTTTTTTTTTTTGGTTTTCTTCTGGGATTTTTTTTTCAGAATGGTGATTGTTTCCTTATTAGGAACTATTATCGTGTTCTCCTTTTGGCAAGTATCCTATTCAAATGCCTGCTCGAAAGTTTGGGTTGGTTGGGCACAGAGGAAGATTCGTCAGGTATTCTTTTCTTTTTTTCTTTTCTTTCTTTTTTTTTGGTGGTGGGGGGGGGGGGGGAATTTTTTTTCTTCTTCTTCTTTAAAAAAAATTATTTTTTTGTGTGTGTGTGTGTGTGTGGGGGGGGGGGGGTTGCCTTTATTACATGTTTTCTATCTATGATAGTGGTTTAACACTCAATAACTATTTGTTTTAAATGACTAATATTAA
The DNA here is from genome assembly GCF_034508935.2 of Berghia stephanieae. Taxonomy (NCBI): domain Eukaryota; kingdom Metazoa; phylum Mollusca; class Gastropoda; order Nudibranchia; family Aeolidiidae; genus Berghia; species Berghia stephanieae. Next base: position 27,699,746 of record NC_088371.1, read on the forward strand.
AATTGTCAAAAATATTATATTAGTCATAGTAATATAGGCAGCCCAATAACATCAACGTATCTCTAAAGAAGCAGTTTTTTAAAAATATTATAATCTTGATAATTCAGTGAGGGCCATCAATATTGGCTTGAATTTAGCCAACATTTTTCATTTATTTGAACAATGTCGATACATGTCCTTTAACTTCAGAAAATTTTGTTATAAGTTGTACCGTCCTGAGTAGACGAGCTGTATACCAGAATTGTAGATTTAATTCACGGAGAATTCAATGAGTTAGTGGCAGTGAACGAGGTAATGGTATAGACGGTATGGAATTTAGCGGCTTTACAACACGCAAATTAATTCCAAAGCCGAAAGCACAACGTTGCATGTAATCGAATCTACATTTACGATGTCAAATATATTAACGATTAATAAAGGACACTAATACCAAGTCCTCAATATTTTCAGTACTTCATTCGTTAGCTAATACTATTAAGTATTTGGTATCCACTTTTGCCCTGACGAGAAGTTAGAATGTCAACGGGCTGGGCTTTGAAATGTCTACGGGTTGAAACTGGATGAAATAGGATGATACAGAACATAAAAGCCCAGTTCGGCCTAAGAACAATAATTTGCCTATGTTCTTAAACTCAGAACAATGGGTTATGTTATCAGGGGTGTTGGGATTGTTATTTTGATCTGGGTAGGGGTCTATAGATAACAACACCAATATTAGAAACGTCTCTAACGTCTGATAAAGCTAAGATTACTGGCCAAAAATATATTTCTAACTTTAGTTAAAATTTGAAAAATAAAAACACGGAAATATATACATAATAAGCTTTATATATTTTAAACAATGGTTACAAGAAAAAATACACGATTTTTCTCAATAATTCTGTATTCAAACAACTTTGTATGCAAATGTTGTATTCCAGATGTGTAATTTGGCTTATCACCACTCAATGTGGTAACTCAATAGATATTACTAATACTAACTTGTGTCTATGTACGCAGTGATACAGACCTGCCAAGCATTCGACTTATTGTATTATAGTGGGATGGCAGAATACCATTTCGAAAGGGATTTGTGCTGCGTTGTAGGTTAACAAATCATCCCCATCGACGTGTAGAAATACGCAGGTCTGACATCCGAACCCACTTTTCAGCCTAGTTTAACATTGTTGTATAATGGACAGTATTTTGCGTCTTTTTTTTTTTTTTAGATTTCCATTACAACAATGAGCCAATAAGGAAATGGGTTAGCAGACCTGAAAATAAGTGCACGTCGATCCACAACAATTTAAAAACCATCACCATCACAGACAATAATCACTACCACAAGCACTTTTACAACAGTCTCATTATCATCAGAATCGATACCACCATCATTTGCACAATATCATACGTATCAGCACTCCCATCAACATCACTACCACAGCATTATACCTACCATTACCATGGTCATATCAACTATTGCCACCACTAGCAAAAGCATAACTATCATGTCAGCCACCACCACTCCAGAAAACAATCATTTTAAATACCAATATCACAGGCGTACACTATAGCGTCACCATTGCCTTCAATGTTATCACTTCAGCTTCTTGATCATTGACACCACCACTACAAGTAAATTATGGTCGTTATCGTCCCCACCACATTATTCTTATTATCACTATCAACATCACCAATGCATCAGCTTTGTAACTACCACCACCACCACCACCACCATCATCATCATCATTTCAATCAGGGATCATCATTTCAATCACGACCATCACAAAAACAACAAAATAAACAGCATCATCACTGCTACCACCACCACTAGCACTACTAACTACTATCAACACAACATCGACTACCACCACCAGGGCCCAATTTTATGTAAGCAGACTAGATTTAGTTATTTACTAGTCTAGTAAATGATTTGCTAGTCTTAAGCCGAGGCGGAACAGGTGACTAAAAAGTGGGATTTCATGAACGTTTTCTAGTCTCTGACTAGCGAGGCTCTTGCCGAGAAGTGGGCGTTGTTAGGACAGTGCCTAATTCAGCTATTTTGTGCTTGTAACATCAAGCTCTCTAGTACACAATGGCAAGTAAGACACCAGCCTTGATATTTTCAACGCAAAAGATTTCCAAAGAAGAAATTAGCAACACCTCCGTTCCGTTTCATAATTGAACTTACTTTTGCCGTGATAAATGAAATCACGTGATATTGACTGTCGACTGA
>NC_088371.1:27711960-27723938 GCF_034508935.2 Berghia stephanieae
TGTCATGTCAATATCAAAGACTCACAATAAGAAACCAGTGGCAAACCCATCAGCAAAGGCAAGTAGGATGCTGGGGTTTGTCAAAAGGAACATAAACCAATCAATGCCCATGAAGAATTAAAGCCCAGGCGTACACAGCACTTATCAGGCCAATATTAGAATATGCCAGCGCTGTGTGGAACCTCTACACACAAAAAAAAAATGACATAGACAAGATTGAAAACGTTTTAAAGGCTTTTACAGCGCTTGCAACACAATTAGGTCATATCAGCGCCAGTAAAAAGGAAGAAAATTGAATAGCAAAGACATTCTGGATGTACAATTAAAAGGATGTGAGGAAAAAGTGACAAAGGAGAGTGGTTCGAACAGGGAACATGTAGATTCCCAGAGCACACTATCAGCACGATATTCCACTAAAATGTTTACAAATCATGAGTTAAAAGTTAAAAAATAACAGTACATAACTGAGATGATCTACAAGAAAAAAAAATAATCTCCCAAAACTATAACTATACATTCGACTGTTTCCCTCCCAGCCAAGGTCAGGACAAAACTAAGTAATCTCATTCTAAGTCTAAGTCAAAGACAAAAAGCTATAAGAAAACAGATATAAAAGGGGATAGAAGACACAGCAAGTATCTCCCTGCCCACTATGGGAGGTTGGGAACCCCACCCAGCAGATTGAAAAAAGTACAAAGAGCAGCTGCAAGACTCACAACTGGATGCAAATCCAGAAACCTGGGTTGTGTGACGTCCTCCTCCAGTCACTTGAATGAAAACCATTGAAAAAATTGCGCAAGGTTTCCCCTTACACAAAACCATCAACGACCCAAACTCATCCATCATCATCCCAAATTACATAAAAAGCAAATCTGATAGGTACGCTACATGTAGATACAATATATCACAATACATACAACCATTTACAAGAATAGACACGTAGAAGCACTGCTTCTTCCCACGAACAATAAATGACTAGAATGTCCTGCCACCGGACTTAACGAATATTGAATGCTTGGAAACTTTCAAAACAATTTTGAATGCATTTGCTCGTCAAAGTGACTGTTCCCTGTTTGGATTGGACTTTAACTGTACATATGCAGTGATGGGCCCATTAAAGAATTGTCTTTGTCTTCTTTAATGCTTTTAAGGCGCTTGCAACAAAATTAGGTCGTATCAGCGCCAGTAAAAAGGAAGTTTGCTTGTTTTTACCCTTACCAACAGCAACAAATACCATGTAAAATGATACATGACGCTTGTTAGGCGACATTACAATTTTTTCGACAGAGACAACGCTGTTGACGGCCAGGTACTCAGTTTACACCTGAGTACGGTGCAAATGTGAGTAAAGAAACTCAACTATGCGCCAAGCGAGGCTTGAACCCAGGACCTTCCGATCTGAAAGCGAGTGTCATACCAGAAGACAACATAGCTGCACAAATTCCGACCACATTTCAAAACTCTCAACAGATGGACAGAATATTAAAGCAAAAAAGCCTCAAAATCATTTTTGAATAAAGATTTTTTATTATCACAATGCAAAGCAGAAAAATTACAAATCAACTTGACAAGAGAAAAAGAAACCCTCAACAAAATGTCTGGGCTGACGTTTCATACATCTTCTACTCACTCCTCTCATAACAACTGCAAAGAAGAAAAAAAATTCTCATGGTAATAACTGCGCAATTAAAAAAAATAACTTAAAGCACAAGTAACTGACCACAGCCCAACAGACACCCTCTTCTTTGCGTGTAAACAATTTTAGTACTCCCAAAAAAAAAAAAAAAAAGGGAACATTTTCATGAATTTGTCGTGAGCATATTTGTTAAATTATCTGCTTCACGTATAAATATTTTTTTCTTAAAGAGTTCATGATTACTCCCCTATTGTTTGTAATTCAATTCAATGTTTTGAGTAGGTTTAAAAATTCTAAAGCCTACTAACCTCACACCCCCTCCCCCCCCCCATCCTGTTATTTTTCATTCACCTGACCATTCTAACCTCTTGATCCCACTCAAACAAAAAACGATGATGATGAATCCAATCTGAAAAAATGACACAATCTGTAGTTATGATGATGATGATGATGTAATGAAGGAAACAGGCTGCAACTGTGGGGCCAATTAGGGTCATCATTCTGCCACTTTGTCAAAATCTTCCAGTAACTTTCCTCGCCTCACTGCATACATGGTGTACCCATCTGGAAACATTTGGTTAAGGAAATACTGACATAATTAATCAAATATAAAAATAAATATCAACAACTGATTATACAACGAGCCTTTGATAAATGAGGTTGTAGAAGAGCAGGAATTTCTTACGTGTGGGAGATGACACACACACACAGGTCTCTGTGGGTGGCATGAATTGGAGTAATAGCATTATCCTAGTTTTAAAAATATAAAAATATATTATGCTTTTCAGACACTGTTGGGACCTATGGTAAAGTATTTTAGGTACCTAAGTGGATATTGCTTTAAATAAAAGCTCATTAAAAAAAAAATAGCAGTTGCAGTAGAACAGTACTCACTGGATTCTAGCAAGCGTGGGAGAAACCAAAAACTCGTTAGAATGCGAGCATGCCAATATCCGATGCTCATGGCGGGTAATCAATACATACCGTTCTTCAAGTATAATTTCCTGCCTTACTTCCCTTATAAGCAATACCGCTTGTTGGGGAGTATAATGGACTGATTTTCATGCATTAGGGGCTCAGTTTGATTTTTAAAACTTTGTTTTCATTATTTTTATTTCCATCAAATGAGAATAGCAAGATGCCAATAGTTCAAATCCCACCCGTGTATCATTCAAAAATAAGTTTCAACCAATAAACAGGTATTCAGTTTGGCTTTAACCTGCTGATCGATTTTCTTCAAAAGAAACTATTTGGTTATTCTCAAACATTTAAAAAAACAATAAAATTTCAGCTTATTTATAAAAAAAAAAAATATAATGCTTGAAATCGAAATAACATCTGATCTTTATTCATGTCAAATTTGAAGACACCGTATCTTATGCGCAGAGACTTTTAAATTACTTGCAAATGATTCAATGATATGTTAGGGATGAAATATATAGAGCAAATTATGTTTTTTATGTCTTAATGATTTTCATTATGTAACATTTGCCTCATTATGTAACAAAGTTGTTAATTCCAAATTTTTATCTTCCTCTTTATTAACTCAAATAAGGCTTATGTGCCTACGGTACCCGAACTCAATGGCAACTCGCCAGAGGAATGGAACAGTTTACGCATTAGTGGTTACAAAAATTGTATTTAAAAAAATAAGTTGTGATACAAAAACATTTTCTAAAAGTTGAATATTTTATCAATAGTTTAAAAAAAAGAATAATAATAGATTACAATTTTAAAAATCAATGAGATTGCCGATCATCACTGTGAAAGCCTAGGGCAACAGGACCAGTCAATTACAAAAAGTTGAACAAAAGGCCATAAAAGTTAATTATCCTCTATTGTTGCTTGTGTGTGTGTTAGATTATACATACATGCAATGAAAGAAAGTTCTATATACAACAACTACAGTTTTAACCAATCAAATTCAAGTTTAATTTTGTAGTATTGTAAATATAGGAGAGAAAAAAAAAACATTCATGAACACATGGGCTTGTACGTGCACACAATTTATGGACCATCGTTACCAGTTTCAGCTCCCTTCTGTCCCAAGTCATGGACCAGCGTGTTACTCAGGTAAATGAAAATGCAATGTCCTCAATTAATAAACATTTTGTTATACATCATGTAGATGAACTCCATATATATCTAGTAACTCTTTTAGCCATTTTTATTACTGGTACATAATTTCAACCACTACTTTCCAATGTCAATTTAGGGGTAAAAAAATCGGTCTGAGATTTCAGACTTAAAGCTGTCATAACTAACTTACTTATCTGTGGCCTGCGTTTAATGCATATTGCTATCATCATATTCATAATTCATGTCTCCATGACATCTAGATATATCTTCGAGCCCCTCTCTCTAGAGTTTGTAGGGATGTTGCTCGTTGACAGCCTCAAACTGGTCAGATACGTCAACCTCTGATGACCACAAGCTCTTTTTCCTTCTACTTCTATGTATGTGGCCACTTATTGTTAGGCTTTCAATGTACCCTTGCCACATACATGGCCAAGAAAGCCCATTTACCATTTTTGGATGGTTTCACAATATGTATGGGTTTCCCTATTCTACACAAAACTTCTTTGTTATTCTCTCTGACCATTTGATGGTGATGATGGTTATGACCAAAACCTGGTAAAGGCAATAACTTGACACAAAATAAAGATAACTGAAACTGCCATTAATCGAATCAAAGTCAAAGGATACAATTGTGAGAACGGCTCCAAAAAGTCCGAGGCCCATAATAGTGTTTTTATTTCTCAGCAAGGCAACCTTCCTTCCTTCTTTGTAACGTAAAGCTTCAGCTTTCCTGATGAAGTATTTTTCCGTTGCTGACTGAACATTTTCATCAACTTTTGGTAAACGACTTTTGTCAGACATGATGCAAGTTGTAAGCCTGCAAATTCGTCCGCTGTGATGAACTGAGAACTGTTATAAAAGTCACGAAATGTTTTTGGTTGAAGTGACAACCGGAAGCAATACAATATGTAAAAACTGCTGAAGTGAACTGTCACATAAGAGCTGTACATTATTTTCCAGCCCCAACCCCCTAATTTATTTTTTTTCCTCTTCTCTCTTTGAGCGAGGAATATTTCGCTCTGTATTAGTATTGTTCAATTCCTTTTTCAATCCACGTTCCAGCTAATGCTAATGTAAAGCTAGAGCTGATTCGATACATATACATTTCAAAAGGTGAGTTATTAATTTGTGAATTCCCTATTTAATGGTGCCCCCCAACAAATTAGATAGCTGAGCGATGTGAAAGTGAAAGTGATTGTGAGTCTGTAATCTATGGGACGAAACCATCGTCACCAGCAGTGGAGGAGAGCAAAACAGATCCAACATAACACAGACTACAATGTCATTAATACTAGAGTCCACTGCCATTGTAAACATAAAAGCAACAGCCGATGTTAAGGTTTATCCTCCCTATTGTATCGACTGTTAAGTTTTAAGTTAAGGGTTGACTTTATTTGTTATGAGGGGGAGGAGGAAGTCTGCTGACTAGAAACTGAAACTGTAAACAATACTTTTGACTTTGACTTTTTGACGTGTGCTTATTTATAAGTCTGGTAATCCATATTGTAACAGTCTCATTTTTGGCATGGAAATACAGTCGAGCCTGTTAAAACGAAAACCTCTATATAAGACAATATTGAGTAGGATGAAACACGACACCATTGCCTGTGAGGTGCTAGAATTTTTAACGACAGATACCAGCACTGTTACTTGTTAATAGAACCTTTTCTAAGTATTCAGCTTTGTGTTGACCAGAGTATGATGAAGCTTCCGGGTGTGTTTGCACGATTTGTGGCGATGAGTTTGCGGTTTGGATAGATTATCATAACATAGTAGTGTGACACCAATAGAAGCTGCTACTCATGAGATAAAATCGCGCCTGGATGTTGTGGGTTACCTGGCCCGGGTGGCTTTACATATCAAACATGATTACAAGTGACTGAAATATAATGATTGATGGGGGAGGTTCTTGTAAACAGAGTGATGGAGGAATCAGAGCCAACAACCCCACCAGAGTCAAATCAAATATCATGGCACCTTTTGAATTTGTAGTAGATGATGTTTATCCCTTAACGGATTTTCCTCTCAAGCCATGGGAGGTAAATTTTGTCTCTAGAGGAGAAATGTTCAAATAAACGTTTGTTCAGAAGTAGAAAAACTGTTGAGAAAGCATTCTGAATTTGACTTCAAAGTGGGATATTGCTGACAAATTGATTAGTACAGTTGCTAAACTCACAGGCTGAATTGTAAAATGCGTCTACATGGAGTCAAGATGGTAGACCAAGCAATGGTGCAAAGCCAACACGAAATATTTTATCAATTTATGTTTCTCTAAACATCTGTTGATTTACCAAAAAATCCTAAAGGAACATTGAGTATCTCCTTCATCGTGTTAAAAACAAACCATAAGGACGTTTCTGTTTTAAATGTTTGTATGATTTATTCTCCAGGATATATGGATAGGTATGTCGATAGTCAGAGAGAGATAAAGAGAGAATGTTTGAAATTGCATTAAATATTGCCATCAACTTTCAATTCGTTCCTGATGCCTTACCACGCTTTATCAACAAAATTTCTGTTTTCATGATATTCCCCCCTCTTGTCCCATATGCATGGCCTCACAAATATGGCAGAAATGAGAGAATCAACATCCATGTTGTTTGAGAACATGCAACAAAACTACTCTTACAACACTACTCACTACACATCGCTCCCATGAGTCGTGAAAAAGAAGTAATTTTTCATTTCGTGAACTTTTCCTGTGCTGGGGCAATGGATATAGATATGTTAATCACGCGAATTGGCTGATACGCTATATTTCCGATTAATTCCCACTTCTCGTGTATGCTATGCTACACTCGCCCCTGTTGGTATCGACTATGGTTGTTTAATTTTACTAATATTACACAAACAGTTTATGTGATGACAATGATGGTGACGATGACTACAATTTTACTAGTGTGCATATGTGTGAGTGTTTATATTGTCAATATATTATGTTATGTATGTTCTTTATAATATTGTATTGTTATAAATGTGTAACTAAATGACAAATTGCCACTATTTTGAGGACAATAAAGACATATTATTATTATTATTACTACTACTACTACTACTACTACTACTACTACTACTACTACTACTACTACTACTACTACTACTACTTCTACTACTACTACTACTACTACTACTACTACTACTACTTACTACTACTACTACTACTATACTACTACTACTACTACGACTACTACTATTATTATTATTATTATTATTATTATTATTATTATTATTATTATTATTATCATTATTATTATTATATATTGATACTATGCATTTAGGTAAAATACGCTCCATATTTTCCAACCAGATCAATTGTACTATTGCACATTACTTTGAGTAACCTTTAATGTTTATTATTTTCATTAAGGGAATTTGGTGCAAACTCATCACCCACACTACTTTGAGTAACCTTTAATGTTTATTATTTTCATTAAGGGAATTTGGTGCAAACTCATCACCCAACTGGCGATCTAAAATCAATAACTAAGAGCTGAGTGATGTCAAATTAATTCATTTTATTTGAACTTATGCGTTACAGAACGTGCATGTGGTTTGAAAACTATTTTGCAATATGCCCTTTTTACTGTATGTATACAAGATTGTTGCTTGGTCAAATTTTTGTCCTTGGAATATTTAATTACTTTATAGTTTTTCTTTTCTTCAGTTTTGGAATCTAGCACCAGTCCCCTAAGAGTATCTAAAACATAACGAAAACAATGCCGTTAAAAAATTAAACTAAAAGAACACAAAACACCGAAAAAAAAACAAAACAATACAACAACAAATGCCAAAGATAGCACAAAATGAACTTCTCCCCCCCCCCCCCAAACACACAGAACAAACACACACACACACATAAAATAAACAAAGAAAAACAGCAAAACAACTCTTCTCTTTGTTTGCTACCAAAACGTTCACTGCGAATAGACAAGTATCCATTCCAGGGGCTGGTTGGCAATTGTTGCTGTTAATATTAATAATAAATGGCATTTATATAGCGCTTTACCCCGTTGTCACAGGCTCTAAGCGCTTTACAGTGATATAAAACAAAACATATTACAGTGAGACAAGTGTGAAGGAAACATGATACGAATTCAATTTAACAACAACAAAATATGAAAATAATTGCAACATTATGACGTAAAAAGATAAAACTTTAAGCGAGATTTGAACATTGTCAACGAATCCGAGCAGTTGCGTGTGATGGGAGAGAGTTCCAAAAATGGGGGGGGCTGAAAATTGAAAAGATTGTTCACCTATTTTACGCAATGGCTTAGGTTTGACAAGGATTGATTGGTCATTGCTTGACCTCAATTTTCTATTGGGGACATATATGTTTAGAAGGTCTTTAATATAGGAGGGACTGTTCGTGCTCAGGGATTTGTAGACAACAGTACAAATCTTATAGGCAACTCTAGGAAGCCAATGTAACTCACGGAGAAGAAAAGTTGCTGACGGGTATTTTTTGTTATTGCGTACAATGAGCCTGGCTGCATTATTTTGAGCAACCTGAAGTTTGCTAATTTTGTAATTAGCTAAATTTGCCCAAAGGGAGTTACAATAGTCCAATTTAGATAAAACAAGGGAATTAATTAAAAGTTCTGCTATATGCTTCGGTATTAAATTACGAATTTTGCTTATTTTTTTCATTTCTATATACATAGATTGTATGGTGTTATTCACGTGGTTTGTCATTTGAAAATTCTATTGTGCTATTTCCGAGAGTAATAGGTGATTTATTTGCCTGTTTAAGGATACTCGGCCTTCCACACATTAAAATCTCAGTTTTACTATCATTTAATTTTAACTTATTGTGGTACATCCAAGATTTAATCTCATTAAAACAGCTCGTAATTCGTTGTATTAAGAACTGTAAATATTCTAAGGGGTACTGAATCATATATTTGCGTATCATCTACATAAAAATGATAACAGATTGAATCTGGATATCACACTAGAAAGGGGCTGCATATATACAGTAAAAAGGACAGGGCCAAGAACAGAGCCTTGTGGCACTCCAAAATTTAGTAAAACTTGTTCTGACTGAACACCATTCACGACGACAGTCTGCCATTGATCCTGTAAATATGATGTAAACCATTTAAGGGCAATTCCTTTTATGCCGAACGTATTTTCTAGTCTTCTTAACAAAATGTCATGGTCAATGGTGTCAAAGGCAGCTGAAAGATCTAAAAGGCATAATACATTGATATTGTTAGCATCAGCATTACATAACAAGTCATTAAAGATTTTAAGAAGCGCCGTTTCAGTACTGTGTTGATGTTTGTAGGCTGTGGTATCTGTATTTATCTCTTTTTCACAGAGAGAGAGAGAGAGAGAGAGAGAGAGAGAGAGAGAGAGAGAGAGAGAGAGAGAGAGAGAGAGAGAGAGAGAGAGAGAGATAATAATAATACTTCGGTCAACCCCTCCCTAAAATATTATTATTATCTGACATCAACTGCACACACTTTGAAGGGACTTTCAGATACACACAATGTATAGATAGTATGCGCTTGGCTAAGAAGCCCACAACATTGCCATCCGGGGGTATACTTGGACCTATACACAAAACTGGTTAGTACTGTTTAGTGAGAATTACTCATAAACGTCGCTGGCAAAAAACAATGACAAAGACCCGAGTGACGTCAACTTCATTTTATCTATACATTAATCAATAACTTTTTGGAGCAAATGTCAATGTTTTGCTGGAGAAAATTTGTCATTTATACATAGCGGTATAAAGAACTTATTTTTTCCCTTTGAAAACTACGATTTAAAAAAAAATATTAGGAGACAGGTCTGATATTAAACTTGAGATTTTATATAGCGCAATATTCACTAAACGTGCTCAAACCGCTTTCCAAAGGGTCTCTACCAACAGCAACACGTAATATATAGAACGAGACATAACACCTGTTAGGCGATATTACAATTTTTTTCCGACAAAGACAACGCATTTAACGGCCAGGTACTCATTTTACAGCTGAGTATGGTGAGAGAATGTGAGTAAAGAGCCTTTTCCAAGGACTCAACTATGCGTCCTTCGAGGCTCGATCCCAGGACCTCCTGATCAGAAAGCGAGTATCATACCACTAGACCACATAGCCACACATTCTCTCTTTTAAACATTCACTCACTCACTCAATTTTATTCACCTCTTTAATAATAATAAACTCCCTTTATTCATCCCTAAGGGGAAATTTTTCTTTAGGGTCTTTTCCAAGGGAAGACTGGAATAACCCAAGCGTCAGCCGCAGTGCGGCGCCGCAAAGTGAGCTGAAGCTAGGTGACTTGCTCAAGGCCACACAGCGCGACGGGTTAGTTGAACTCGGTACCTTTCGGGTACGAAGCAAAGACCATGCCACTGAGCCATGCTGTCCCATGTTCCTATTTTATCTTTCAAATCTCCACCTTGTAGTGGAATTGATTTGATCTGATCCAATTCCTCCATCGCTCCACACCCCCACAAGTGTAAATCCCTTTAATGTGGATTTTCTGTGATTGTCCAGAATGCTTGGTTTTTCTCTGGCCATGGCTGTGGCCTTCACTGAAAGTGGAAGGAAGAATACTTTTTCTTCCTTCCTCTACGGTGATATCTCTGTTTGTGCGGCTATATGGTCGTGTGGTACCACACTCGCTTTCGGATCAGAAGGTCCTAGGTTCGAGCCTCGCTCGGAGCATAGTTGATTCCTCTTTAGTTATATTCTCTCACCGTACTCAGGTGTAAACTGAATACCTGGTTGTTAACAGCATTGTCTCTGTCTGAAAAAAAAAATTGTAATATCGCCGAACAGGCGTAATGTCCCGTCATACTGTGAAGTGTTACTGTTGGCCAGGGACCCCTTGTAAAGCGCCTTGAGCACGTTTAGTGGTCTTTGCGCTATATAAAAGCTCAATTTCAAAATAAAAATATCTTTGATGATGAAAGTGCATCATCATCACCGCCCACCACCCTACTTTTATCTCATACACTCATTAATTTCTGTCTACCTTTCTTCTTTTACAGAATCTACAGAACAACAAAAAGAAAGAAAAAAAAAAACCCAAAAACTCAGCTAAGTTTGAAATAACCACATTCAACTGACCACCTATGCCGCAAGACACCACGGGCAGCGCTGGCGGTGGACGAGGCGGCGAATCGGGGATTAAACCGTCCGCCAGCTCCACATCCGCGGGTGGTATCGGCGCCGTGGGTGGTGGGGGCGGGACTGGTTTCGGCGGCGGCAGCGGTGTGGCGGGTGGAACTGCGGGCGGCAGTAGCAGCGCGAGTAAGAGCAGCAAGGCAGGACGGGTGATTCGACGTCATCGCAGTCACACGGACGCACGGGGGCCGGTGACAGGTTCCATCTTCGGACGCTATAGAGACGACATGGATATGGAGGGGATTCTACCAACTCCCGTCAGGTAGGTGCTATTATTATTATTATTATTATTATTATTATTATTATTATTATTAGTAGTAGTAGTAGTAGTAGTAGTAGTAGTAGTAGTAGTAGTAGTAGTAGTAGTAGTGTAGTAGTAGTCTTATTATTATTATTATTATTATTATTATTATATTTTTTATTATTATTATTATTATTATTATTATTATTATTATTATTATTATTATTATTATTATTTATTATTATTATATGTAATCCATCTAGTCGATCTGTAATCTGATATTATTATATATTTGGCAAATTTGATTTTTTTATAAAACTAAGGCCGCGAAACCACAGGGCCAATTTTCACCAATATTTGCCTGGTTTTTACATGGAGATGGTTTGCGTGCATTATGAGATTGATTAAACGTCTTGATGATTTTATCGGAAAAATCAAATTTGTTTCATCAAATCCATCGAAAACAGAGGCCGTTATTCTTATCGCGTGGATTGTGTGATGTCAACTTTCCGGTTATCGAGTATGACAATGAGGTGGGGGTACTTGCATTGCATCGATTACCAGTCAGCGGTTCCTCTCATTATTTTGAATGCAATCAATTTCTTAAACTTTATATGAACCATTTTCCGTTCTTAACATTGGTAAAGAATTCTACGATAAGTGAGGGAAATACATATATTAAATGGTGAAAATATCTTTCCGTTCTCAAATTAAAAGCTCCGCGGAAATCTTTACGAAGTCAAAGTCTATTGACAATAGGAATTGAGTTCAACTCTTATTCAACACTTGAATCATAAATTTTTAATTATCCATAAAAATTTTAATTAAATAAAAAATAAATTTCCCTTTATTCATCCATAAGAAATGTTTTTCTCTAGGG
>NC_088371.1:27724038-27746538 GCF_034508935.2 Berghia stephanieae
TTACAGATTAAAAGGCAATTAAATAAATTCTGGGATTTCTGGCACAAGGAGTACATTCGAAACCTGCCTCTTGTCAGGTCTTCACCTAAGGGTTCTCCGGTTAAGATAGGTTCTCTAGTTTTACTCAGAGAAGATAACAGTCCAAGGCTGCGGTGGCCTTTAGCTCGAGTTGTTCGTCTTTTACCTGGGCGAGATGGTTGTGTCAGAACTATTGAGATCAGAACTGCTAATGGCAAGTTTGTACGACCAGTGCAGAGGGTCCATGCTCTCGAATTGGAAAATGAACAGTATCCTGTTGAAGAATATATTTCTTCATGTGATGATAAAGTTGATGAAAACTCAAAGCAAGGCAGTGATAACAGATTGAAGCATTCACAAACATCTGTTACCACTAAATGTGGCGATGATAGGTCGCCGCAGAAAACTCAGTCTGTTGTTGTTTCGAGAGTTGGTCGCATTTTTAAACCTCCAGCTTGTTTACAGATAAAATGAATTAGGTCTAAGATTGTTTAAATAAGGTTGACTGTATTTTAAGCATTTATCGTTTTCATTATCACATTTAATTTTGAAATGTTCGTATATTTTATTAATATTTTACTGTTAACAAGTATTATTACCATGTGTCTATCAGTAAACTTGCCAGAATATTTTACGAATTTTACGCCAAAGTGGCAACCCAGATTATTTAGACTTGAAAGTTATAAGGTACAGATAGTACATATATATGTTGATATTGTACACCATATGCATGCATTCTTTATAATGATAATAATATTTTTCATATACAATGCCTATTCCGGGCCCTTTGGAATGTTAAAAAACCAAATTTAATCATATACCCACTTGTCCCCTGTACAACGGTCCGTTTGTAAAAGTTGTAAGTGAGGCGGAACGGGTAGAGCTGATGGCTTAGTGATAAGTCCCTGATCATAGGTTCGGATGATTGTGTGCTTAAGTACCGATGGAGGCGCTTGCCATGTGTATTCATGACGGCTAGCATGTCCTAATAAAGTCATATCACAGACAGACTTAAATGCAAAGATGTCAATTTAAATAGCCATCCTATTTAAATTGTTGAAAGTGGAATAACTTTAAACGTTAAAACATTTTGTTTCAATATATAATATATAATGTCTATATATTCATTTTAGCTTGGAGATAATTAAAGATTGAGGCAAACGTTTATAGTTTAAGTTCACTGGGATTTCCCTTTTATTTATCTATTTTTTTGTTTTTAAATGATGTTTAATTCTCCTTCTAAGTCTCACAAAAACCAGTTACTCATAATTGTGACCATTATAATTGCCCGGAACTTTACTATTGTTATTGTTTTAAAAATGGAATTGATTTATTATTAAGAGTTAGAGCTAACACATTTTTGTAGGCAATTCGTTAAATTTGTATTCAACACATGTATTCCCTCATAACAATTTATCTTATTTGTTGAAGATATTACTTCAAGGTGGGGAGTAATGTTATGGAAAATGAGAAGTTACCCGAACAGAGCCTCAATCACATTATGTCGATGTAGGTAGCGGAAGTAGGTAGAGGGAAAGAGAGAGAGAGAGAAAGTAATATGGTGGAGGCTGTGCAGTCTCAAGAAGTGGGTGAGAGAGGGATCTAGAAATGACTTTGGGTTTGAAACGAATATTTTTGTGTTCGTGGATAGCTCACACGGTAGAGCCACGCTCTCACCTGCCAGGCGGAGTTGTCGTACCAATAAGGTCGCAGGTTCAAACCCCACCACCGCCGCGAAAAAATTTTTTATTCTCTATTGTCTTCTGGCACTTTTCTACTCACTTCATATCTTGTTGTTACCAACATAAGTGCCTGCTCCACTCACTTTTCTGAATTAAAAATTCACCCCATACACCGGAGCATACTCAATGTCTCAATCGTTTCTATGTTATATGTTTGTGATGAGAATATTGGCTGTTAAGCTTAACTGCTGGTCAAAATTACTTCGCGATGGTGGTGAACGAATCGGCGATCTCAAGAAGTGGGTGAGAGAGGGATCTAGAAATGACTTTGGGTTTGAAACGAATATTTTTGTGTTCGTGGATAGCTCACACGGTAGAGCCACGCTCTCACCTGCCAGGCGGAGTTGTCGTACCAATAAGGTCGCAGGTTCAAACCCCACCACCGCCGCGAAAAAAATTTTTATTCTCTATTGTCTTCTGGCACTTTTCTACTCACTTCATATCTTGTAGTAGTAGTAGAACGCTGTAGTGGGACAGTAGGGGGGGGGGGGGGGGGTGGAGGGGGCGAGGTGAAAGGGTCACGGCGGAGGTGGGGGGGGGGGGGTTTGTTGGATGAGCGAAGGTCGAATCTTCGCGAAGGAACGATGCGATAGTAAAGTGGAATACACCAATAAATAGATAGATGGATAGGCAGATAGATAGGTAGATGGTCAGAAAAGAGGGGAGAGAAGGGAGAGAGAGAGAGAGAGAGAGAGAGAGAGAGAGAGAGAGAGAGAGAGAGAGAAATTAATAAAAGAAAAAAAATAAAAATAAAAATTAAAAAAAAAAATAAAAAAATTTTTAAAAAAGGGGCGGGGGGGGGGGGTTGGTTTGAGGCGGACCGGTAGAGAGGGGGAATCAGAGAGAGAGAGAGGGGGGGGGGAGGGAGAAAGAGGGAGGGGGGACAAAGACAGAAAAGAAAGAAAGAAAGAGAAGAGAGAGAGAGAGAGAGAGAGAGAGAGAGAGAGAGAGAGAGAGAGAGAGAGAGAGAGAGAGAGAGAGAAAGGGTGGAGGGGAGGTGAGAGAGGGCGAGTAAACAGCCGAGTGATAGCTGGGTCTATATGTATATTAATGGATGAAAAAGTGGATGATTGGACACAATGAGAGAGAGCTAGGAAGGTAGATGACTATGAATCGGTGGATAATCAGTAGATAGATAGCTAGCTAGCTAGCTAGCTAGATAGATAGATAGATAGATAGATAGATAGGTAGGTAGGTAGGTAGAGTTGTACTTTTAGTAGTATGAACAGTAGTAGTAGTAGTCGTAGTAGTGGTAGTAGTAGTAGTAGTAGTAGTAGTAGTAGTAGTAGTAGTAGTAGTAGTAGTAGTAGTAGTAGCAGTAGTAGTAGTAGTAGTAGTAGTAGTAGTAGCAGTAGTAGTAATAGTAGTAGTAGTAGTAATAGTAGTAGTAGTAGTAGTAGTAGTAGTAGTAGTAGTAGAAGTAGTAGTAGTAGTAGTAGTAGTAGTAGTAGAAGTAGTAGTAGTAGCAGCAGCAGTAGCTGTAGTGGCAGAAGTGAGAGCAGCAGTGGTGATGAATATGGGTGACGTTGACATCTAGTGGTGGTCAATCCTGGTGTTGAGTCCGCGTGGAGTCAGCGTTCCCAACAACTTGATCAGGTGAGTTTCCCTACGTCGACGGGCGGAAGTGTCCGAATGGCAAAAACTGAGCACACACACACGCACACACTGTACATCGCAGTGGTCTGGCAGATTGAAGTGTCTGGCCACTGCTGTGTCTGCACAGTTTGATATGTCACGCAAGTGCTGCACGAATCTGTCACCCAGCCTCTTTCCGGTCTCACCAACGTAAGCAATCCCACACAGGGAGCACGTAATCGCATAGACTAGATTACGGTCAGTGCAAGTAAACGGCCGCCTGATGTCCCAAATCTTGTCTGGAAAGCTGACTCTGTCATACTCCCACAGGTGCCCACAAGTCTTGCATCGGGGTCGCATACACGATCTGGCTTTAGGTCCATCCCTAGGTATGGGTTCCAGGCGGCTTCTGACAAGGAGATCCCTCAGGTTACGATCCCGTCGATATGCTACCAACGGGGGTTCTGAGAAAACTCTGTGGGTGTCTTCGCCCGCCTGGAGGATCCCATAGTTCTGCAATAGGATGTTCCTCACTTGATCGGCATGGGGGTGATGCGTGAGGACTAAAATGGGACGCTGTGTCTCCTGCTTCCTGGCATTGCGAGGCCTCATTGCTGCTTCTCTCGACACGAGGCTGGCTTTCCGGACAGCCTTAAGCAAAACCCTTTCGGGATATTCCCGTGCCCTAAAAATATCGAGCATGCGATCACGTTGAAGCGCAAATTCATCATCTTCCAGACAGAGTCTCCGCAAGCGGAGTATCTGACTGAATGGGATGGAGTCTTTGCACCTCACCGGATGGGATGACCGATAGAGCAGGTAGCTGTGACTGTCCGTTTCCTTGTAGTGTACAGTGGTCCGTACTCCCGTGCTGGTCAATACAGCCTTGATGTCCAAAAAGTTCACCTCAGAGGTTGAAATCTCATAAGTGTACTCTATGGACGGGTGGAAGGAGTCCATCGCTAGGATGAACCCTTTCAACTGGCTGTGGGTCAATGACGTAATGCCGAAACAGTCGTCAATGTACCTTTTGAACAGCTCGGGGGCAGGTCCACTGTACTGATGGAAGAAGGTTTCCTCAAGGTAGCCCATGAAGAGGTTAGCATATGAGGGACCCATCTTGGTGCCCATCGCAACACCTGAGATCTGATGGAAAAATACATCATTGAACTCAAAAGTGTTGAGTGTGAGCACAAGTTCGGTGAGCCTCACAATGCTGTTGCTGGAAATCCCTGGTAATGGATGGCGGTCGACGAAATGCCTGATGGCACGCAGTCCGTCAGGATGCGGTATGGATGTGTACAGTGCCTTCACATCCATGGTGAAAATTAGCCGTGGACGTTCATCCTGGAATCGAATTTCGTCAATGACACCAAGAGCATGGTTAGTGTCCTTGATATACGATGGCAGGGTGGGAACTATACGTTGAAATACCGCATCGAGGAACTGCGATACCTTCTCAGTGGGGCACGAGATAGCCGACACAATCGGCCTTCCAGGTGGAGTGTCAGACAATTTCCGGATCTTGTGTATCTTAGGGAGCATGTAAAAACATGGATTACCTAGGTCGCTGGGGTCGTGTTTAAGGACCTCTGCTCTACTAGGTAATTCTCCCTGCGATATCAAAGACTGGATTGTCTTGTGGACTCTGGTGTTGTTAGCAAGTGTTGGGTCCGAAGTCACTTTCTCATAAAATATCTGGTCACTCAATTGCCTGTAACCCTCAGCTCTATAGAGCTCAGCGTCCCAAACAACCACGGCCCCTCCTTTATCAGCCGCTTTGATCACTATATCACGACGTGATCTAAGTGATCGTACGGCAGCCCATTCAAGACGGGTGAGGTTAGACCTCTTGATAGGTGTGGGTCGTAGTGCCTCTATCTGTCTAAGACAAGTCTGGATAAACAGGTCGAGTGTAGGGGACTTGCCAGGACTAGGAGTCCAGTTTCTTTTACGTCGTGAGAAAGCGGCAAACGGATCCTCAGGGTCACGGTCATAGTCATGGTCACGTTCATCATCTTTGAAGTGATACTTCAAGCGTAAAATACGCATGAAGCGACGTACATCCGACTCAATGCGGGACTGGTCGGACGTTCTTCGCAGTGGGATGAACTTGAGACCTTTCCTTAAGACCGATTCCTCTGCACTGCTCAACTGGATGGTCGGGGGGACAGAAACCACCAGCCGGTGGTTGTTGTGGTTCCTACTGGGGGGGATAGCTCCAACATTATCCATCACGTGGGTGGGTTCGCTGGTGGGTGGGGTGAATTGATCGCTTCCAGACTGGTCCCCGGCTGTTGGAGGGACTCCCAAACCACCAATGGTGACTGGCTGGTTATGGGTGCCATTAAGAGCAGTGGGGCCAGAGGAAGGTTCAATGGGTGAATCCACCGATGGGAGTGTTGCCGAATGGGAAGGGAGGTTATCGTCAAGATGTGTAATTCTGTTAGGAAAGAGAGCATCTAATTTACTGGTTTTGACATAATTTAAGCATGCATGGTAATGTTGATTACATAAATGTATGAATAACCTAATGGCTTTGTAAAGTAAATGATTATGATAAGTACGATGCCTCAAGCATGTGGAGGATGTGTCGATGGTGTGTGTTAATTTGGATATCTGTTTGCGAAGGATGTCTGTAGTAAGTCTAAGTCGTTGCATGGCACACTTGGATTCTAATTCCAGAAACTGGGAGAACTGGGATGAGGTTAGAGAGCCTAAAGAAGGGTGGAAATGTGAAACGAATCCTTTAGGGGCCGTGCGTTTCCTAAGGCAGTACATTAAGAAATTCAAGTGGCTGCTAGCTCGAGTTTTATAGAGGGTGGCGTGGGCGAGAGTGTAGCCTACTTGAGATAGGTGGATAGGGAAAGAGGAAAGAAACGTACGAATGTCCCGTAAGGAAGAACGCAAGAGTTGCTTGGGAGATGTATGAGGCATGGTTGTAAATAGGGAAAGAGGGCGAAAGGCTAAAAGGATGAGTAAGGTAATCAATAAGTATAGGTAAACTGGAGAGGCGAGTGAATGAGAGAAAGGAAGGGAGGGATAGACTGTGGTAAGAGAGAGGTAGTGGTTGAAAACGTGGGTGTGGTGAAAAATAATGCTGAGATGTAAATGATAAGGAGAGGGGGGGGGGGGTAGTGTGCTAAAAGAGGTAGACTGGTAGGGGAGAAGAGTGTAAATAAATATATAAATATGAGAGTAATGAAAAGGTGATGATAGTGCAATGTTGGATAAAACTAGATTGATAAACTGAAAAGTATATTTAAAAAGTGCAACATATAGCAGTACAAATAAAACAGAAATAAACACTATACCTACGTAAAGTACTAGGTAACACTGATGGGGACGGTCCAAAACGTATTTCAACGTATTTCAACGTATAGTTCCCACCCTGCCATCGTATATCAAGGACACTAACCATGCTCTTGGTGTCATTGACGAAATTCGATTCCAGGATGAACGTCCACGGCTAATTTTCACCATGGATGTGAAGGCACTGTACACATCCATACCGCATCCTGACGGACTGCGTGCCATCAGGCATTTCGTCGACCGCCATCCATTACCAGGGATTTCCAGCAACAGCATTGTGAGGCTCACCGAACTTGTGCTCACACTCAACACTTTTGAGTTCAATGATGTATTTTTCCATCAGATCTCAGGTGTTGCGATGGGCACCAAGATGGGTCCCTCATATGCTAACCTCTTCATGGGCTACCTTGAGGAAACCTTCTTCCATCAGTACAGTGGACCTGCCCCCGAGCTGTTCAAAAGGTACATTGACGACTGTTTCGGCATTACGTCATTGACCCACAGCCAGTTGAAAGGGTTCATCCTAGCGATGGACTCCTTCCACCCGTCCATAGAGTACACTTATGAGATTTCAACCTCTGAGGTGAACTTTTTGGACATCAAGGCTGTATTGACCAGCACGGGAGTACGGACCACTGTACACTACAAGGAAACGGACAGTCACAGCTACCTGCTCTATCGGTCATCCCATCCGGTGAGGTGCAAAGACTCCATCCCATTCAGTCAGATACTCCGCTTGCGGAGACTCTGTCTGGAAGATGATGAATTTGCGCTTCAACGTGATCGCATGCTCGATATTTTTAGGGCACGGGAATATCCCGAAAGGGTTTTGCTTAAGGCTGTCCGGAAAGCCAGCCTCGTGTCGAGAGAAGCAGCAATGAGGCCTCGCAATGCCAGGAAGCAGGAGACACAGCGTCCCATTTTAGTCCTCACGCATCACCCCCATGCCGATCAAGTGAGGAACATCCTATTGCAGAACTATGGGATCCTCCAGGCGGGCGAAGACACCCACAGAGTTTTCTCAGAACCCCCGTTGGTAGCATATCGACGGGATCGTAACCTGAGGGATCTCCTTGTCAGAAGCCGCCTGGAACCCATACCTAGGGATGGACCTAAAGCCAGATCGTGTATGCGACCCCGATGCAAGACTTGTGGGCACCTGTGGGAGTATGACAGAGTCAGCTTTCCAGACAAGATTTGGGACATCAGGCGGCCGTTTACTTGCACTGACCGTAATCTAGTCTATGCGATTACGTGCTCCCTGTGTGGGATTGCTTACGTTGGTGAGACCGGAAAGAGGCTGGGTGACAGATTCGTGCAGCACTTGCGTGACATATCGAACTGTGCAGACACAGCAGTGGCCAGACACTTCAATCTGCCAGACCACTGCGATGTACAGTGTGTGCGTGTGTGTGTGCTCAGTTTTTGCCATTCGGACACTTCCGCCCGTCGACGTAGGGAAACTCACCTGATCAAGTTGTTGGGAACGCTGACTCCACGCGGACTCAACACCAGGATTGACCACCACTAGATGTCAACGTCACCCATATTCATCACCACTGCTGCTCTCACTTCTGCCACTACAGCTACTGCTGCTGCTACTACTACTACTTCTACTACTACTACTACTACTACTACTACTACTACTACTTCTACTACTACTACTACTACTACTACTACTACTACTACTACTACTATTACTACTACTACTACTATTACTACTACTGCTACTACTACTACTACTACTACTACTACTACTATACTACTACTACTACTACTACTACTACTACTACTACTACTACTACTACTACTACCACTACTACGACTACTACTACTACTGTTCATACTACTAAAAGTACAACTCTACCTACCTACCTATCTATCTATCTATCTATCTATCTATCTATCTAGCTAGCTAGCTAGCTAGCTAGCTATCTATCTACTGATTATCCACCGATTCATAGTCATCTACCTTCCTAGCTCTCTCTCATTGTGTCCAATCATCCACTTTTTCATCCATTAATATACATATAGACCCAGCTATCACTCGGCTGTTTACTCGCCCTCTCTCACCTCCCCTCCACCCTTTTTCTCTCTCTCTCTCTCTCTCTCTCTCTCTCTCTCTCTCTCTCCTCTCTCTCTCTCTCTTTCTTTCTTTCTTTCTTTCTGTCTTTGTCCCCCCTCCCTCTTTCTCCCTCCCCCCCTCTCTCTCTCTCTCTGATTCCCCCTCTCTACCGGTCCGCCTCAAACCAACCCCCCCCCCCCCCCCCGCCCCCTTTTTTTTTTTAATTTTTTTATTTTTTTTATTTTTTTTTATTTTTTTTTTCTTTTATTAATTTCTCTCTCTCTCTCTCTCTCTCTCTCTCTCTCTCTCTCTCTCTCTCTCTCTCTCTCTCTCTCTCTCTCTCTCTCTCTCCCTTCTCTCCCCTCTTTTCTGACCATCTACCTATCTATCTGCCTATCCATCTATCTATTTATTGGTGTATTCCACTTTACTATCGCATCGTTCCTTCGCGAAGATTCGACCTTCGCTCATCCAACAAACCCCCCCCCCCCCCACCTCCGCCGTGACCCTTTCACCTCGCCCCCTCCACCCCCCCCCCCTACTGTTCCACTACAGCGTTCTACTACTACTACTACTACTACTACTACTACTACTACTACTACTACTACTACCAATATGTCTTTTATCTTCCATTATAGTCTGGAAAGTTCTGTTCCCTGACGCTGACCTTTGCTTATCAATTAGATCACCCCCCTGGGGCACCCTATCCTCTACCCACGCCACGCTAACATTTCATTCATACTGCAACCACCATTGAGTACAGACGATACAAGTTATTTTTCATTATATTTTATTTGTTTTCCACGTTTATTTGTGTATTGTTGTGCTGACGAAGGGTTTGTACCCGAAACGTCCATTGTCTGTTTTGTTCCCATACGAAGCCTTTCCATTTTCACTCTTTCGTTAGTATTTTACGATCACCGGCTTCAGGCAGCCCTTACCGTTTTCTACTTTTCGGTCTTTGTCATAGAATTACTTGGGATTACTTGGTTTTGTCCTAGCCCTGGCCGGAATCCTTGACAAGGAGGGAAACAGTATAGTTATAGTTTTTTAAATATTTTTTATCTTGTAAATCATCTCTCTGTTATGCACTGTTGCATTTTTTTTTTTTTTGGTTTTAAATATAATATTATAATGATTTGTTAACATTTGAGTGCATTCCTCCTAGTGGGGATCTTGTGCTGGTGTCTAGATGAGACTTTAAGGTGATTTCAGACTAAGTACATTGATAGTGTGCACATCTATTATTCCCTATGTGAGTCCTTCCCTTTTTGTCTTACTTTTTCTCGCGTGCTTTCAATTGAAAAACTGTAACTTTTTCTTACTGTCCCATTTTCTTCCTTTTTACTGGCGATGATATGACCTAAATGTGTTGCAAGCACCGTAAAACCCTTAAAAACAAAACAAACATCTCTCTCTCTCTCTCTCTCTCTCTCTCTCTCTCTCTCTCTCTCTCTCTCTCTCTCTCTTTCTCTCTCTCTCTCCCTCCCTTCTCTCCCCCTTATTCTCTCAATATCACAGTTTTTGTTCTCGGAGTTACATGTCATGTGATAATCGGTAGGCCCTTTGTTTACCTCTTTCCAAGGAACAGTTGTCTCCGTAGGTACTCTTGGAGCATGGGAAAGCTGAAATGGATATTGTACCCCATGTTATGTGGAAGAAGGTTGAAATGAGGGGATTGGGGGGGGGGGGGGGTAACAGTTGTCATTTATTTTATCTTTATTTTGTTTTCTCTCTCTCTCTCTCTCTCTCTCTCTCTCTCTCTCTCTCTCTCTCTCTCTCCTTCCCTCTTTCTCTCTCTCTCTATCTCTCTCTCTCTCTATGTGTGTGTGTGTGTGTGTGTGTGTGTGTCCATCTCCATGGCTCTCTATCATGTTGATGATGATGATGATGATGATGATGATTATGATGATGATGATGATGATGATGATGATGATGATGATGATGATGATGATGATGATGTGGAGGAGAAGGAGGAGGAGGAGGATGAGAAGGAGGAGGAGGAGGAGGAGGAAGAGGAGGAGGAGGAGGAGGAGGAGGAGGAGGAGGAGGAGGAGGAGGAGGAGGAGGAGGAGGAGGCCAATGATAATACTGACTCTACCTGTTTCATTTTGACACCTGTAATTGGTTTCCATTCCTGTGACATTTGAACAAAGACAAATGCCCTTGCTGACATCACACTCACCCCCGCCACAATCGATACCCAGGCGACGACAGTCGAAATCAAACTGGAGCTGACCTACGAGGTGTGTGAGAAAAACATTCAAGACTCAACATGGTTTTTTTGTTTTTTTTTTGTTTTTGTTTTTTTTTTTTTTGGGGGGGGGGGGGGTTTAAAGATTCATTTTGCCAATATTAAGTAGAAATCAGAAATTAACTTAATTTTCCTATTAACAAACAACAACAGAGTAGAATCTTATTCGACAGATACAAAAATAGCATGAGGGGAATTGTTTTTTTCTTTTAAAACTTGAGTTTGAGTTTTTTATATAGCGCATATCCACTAAACGTGCTCAATGCGCTTTACAAAGAGTCCCTGACCAGCAGCAACAAGTAACATGTAGAACGAGACATGACACCTGTGAGACGATAAGACATTTTTTTTCCGACAGAGACAACGCTGTCAATGGTCATGTACTCATTTTACACCTGAGTACGGTGAGAGAATGTGACTAAAGAGCCTTTTCCAAGGACTCAACTATGCACCGAGCGAGGCTCGAACTCAGGACCTTCCGATCCGAAAGCGAGTGTCATACCACAAGACCACATAGTCGTACATAAGAACTGTAAACCTTTGAAACAGTGTTAAGTATGGAATGAAAACCGTTGCTTCTATGGGCAGATTGAAAGTAATGCTTGATAGTGAGACAATCAATTCTCGATAGAATAGAGAACAAACGCGTGACGTCATTACCCGGGTTCTAATTTCATTGGAAGTGTAAAACTACTCTTCCGGAGGACTGGATACATACCGTGTGTAATTGATCTTCTGGTTTCAGAGCGATGGTATCTTATTTTGTAGTCTAAGTAAATTCCTGTCATCATTAAAGATCCTCCATCCTCGCTCTTCTACGTTCCACAATCCTCAAGAATCTACCTACACATTCAGCTACTAAAATAGTTATGCCGCTGTAGGATTCGTATTAACCTATTCATTGGTCACTATTCCCTCCCAATGACTGGTTACTCACTTCCAATGAGTTTTGAACCGGAAAAAGAAGAAGGTGTGTCGTCACGGCTTCTCTGCCCTATTACTATTTGATTTAAATATACGGGGCATTCAAAAAGTGCCTGTCATGTGGTCTAGTGGTATAACACTCGCTTTCGGACCGGATGGTCCTGGGTACGAGCCTCGCTTGGCGCATAGTTGAGCCCTTGGAAAAGGCTCTTTACTCACTTTCTCTCACCGAACTCAGGTGTAAAATGAGTACCTGGCCGTTAACAGAGTTGCCTCTGTCCGAAAAAAGATTGTAAATTCGCCTAACAGGCGTCATGTCCCTCCTACGTGTTAAGTGTTGCTATTGGCCAGGGACCCCTTGTAAAGAGCTTTGAGCACGTCTAGTGGATATTGCGCTATATAAATGCTCTAGTTAAAAAGTTAGTTGGTCTAAATAATCATTTGCCGGATATGATAAAGTCAATAACATTGGCGATGGATACCATGTATGTGACGAATCGTCTCAAAAATAAAATGGAGAGAAAGAGGGAGTGAGTAAATGTGACTCATATATATAAGGGAACAACACAAAACAAACGACGTTTCGGCCTTTGGCCTTCTTCAAGTAAACACGAAATAATAATATGTTATATGTATTAGATTGTCATAATAGTTAAACCATTATAGGTAAAAACTGTATTTGTGCGTTTATGTGTGTTTGTGTGAGTGTGTGTGTGTGTGTGTGTGTGTACTTGCGTGCAAGGGAAGAGAGCGAGAGAAAGAGAGAGATCGACGGAGAGAGAGAGAGAGAGAGAGAGAGAGAGAGAGAGAGAGAGAGAGAGAGAGAGAGAGAGAGAGAGTTTTTTCGTCTCAAGATTGTATTATTATGTCGGGGTTAAACAGGAGCCAACAAGTTGGTTTGAGTCAAATTTCCCAGTAATGTGAGAATATACGATTCTTACACTCTTGCTTTTTGGAATTCCGGACGTGTTCCCAACCGTTGCACGAGCTTGCGAGTGCGCGTTGGGAACGAAGTTCGAATTCCAAAACGCACGAGTGTAAGAAATCTTGTATTCTACCCCTCAATTGAATCCGATTTTGTCATCTCTGAGTAAAATAAATTTTCAAAAATATTTAAATGATACTTTTTTTTTCAAAAATCTAATTTTAGTGAAATTTAACGTTTGATAATCTGACGTCACAATGAAAGAATACGTTTATTCCATCCCTCCAAGTAAGATTGTTAGATATTTTGTGACCAAATGTTATGGTATTAGTTCTTCTATTCGTCATCATTTGTATCTTTCTCCTTCTGCTTGAATGACAATTTGACTCAAAAATAAAAACGCTGGATTTGTATTTATGCGACCAAAAGATTATTTATAATTGCCAAACAGCTGTCTTATACACCTAGATCTAATTTCACCCCAATAAAATGTGCGAAAATATTCTGCAATCGTTGAATAAAAAAATTATTCAACGCGTTCAAAGCATTATTCAACGATGACGTATTTACTAAGAAATGGTAGGGTTTTCCAATGAGAGGGGTGGAATAAAATGTAATAATTGATTTATACAGTACCCCAAAATCCGCGAAATGCTCTAATGTGCGACAAATACAAAGACAATAGATAACATAAACAACTGAAACAAGAAATAACGAACTGCTCAAACGTCTGTCTCAGTGGCGGTTCTAGCCTATTTACAGTGGTTGGGCAAAGAGGATTCGGTCATATATATATATATATATATATATATATATATATATATATATATATATATATATATATATATATATATATATATATATATATATTTTATTTTTTATTTTTTTGTTTTTTTTTTAATAAAAAAATTTTTTGATTTTTTTTTTCGCCTTTAAACAAAAAATATTTCAACCACCAATAATCACATTCACAATGAAATGACAATACCAGTAGATTTTAATTCTTCCAAACGTAATCAAAAATGAATCACGAAAGAGAATACAACTAAAAAATAAAGCGACGAGACATAATGCGACAACACCTTGACAATACAAGTCCATTTCCTTCACTCGAAAAATTAAAGAGATGCTTTAATCCCTCAACGGCGATATTAATATTGCTTTTACATATTTCTGGTTTTCAGTAGTACGTAGTAACCTTAAAGTTTTCATGGAGAAGCAACAACAGCGATATGACTCGAGTTTCATTCAGAGCTCAAATTGCATAATTTTTACTGCTGTCTTGGTGGTCAGAATGATTGTGCGGTGGTGGTAGTGGTTGGAATAGTGGTAGCGGTGGTGGTGGTGGTGGAGGAGGAGGAGGAAGACGAGGCGGTGAGGGGTAATTATGGTAGTGGTTTTGGTGGTGCTGTTGGTTAGAATGATAGTTGTGGAGACGATGACGGAAATTGTATGGTGATGTTGATATTGTTTTTATTTCTATTGTTGTACTTGTTGTTAATATTGTTGTTGTTGTTGTTAATGATGATGATGATGATGATGATGATGATGATGATGATGATGATGATGATGATGATGATTATGATGACAACGACGATGTCGTCGACAATGATGGTTACCATACGATATTACAAAATTTATTCAATCTTAGGCTTTCGCCAATTAATCATACAATTTGATGACCACATACATGAAAGTGGAAAATAATGGCAAATGGGACCAAACAATAAACTGATACCATTAATAACCACCAAAAAAAAAATACAACAATAGTAATACCACCAATACGTACAATAATAATAACAATGATAATAATAATAATAATAATAATAATAATAATAATAATAATAATAATAATAAATAATAATAATAATAATAATAATAATAATAATAATAATAATAATAATAATAATAATAATAATAATAATAATAATAATAATAATAATAATAATAATAATAATAATATAATAATATAATATTAATAATATAATAATAAAAATATAATAATAATAATAATAATAATAATAATAATATTACCATCATCATTACTACTACCACCACCGCTACCACTATACCACCATCACCATCATTATTACGTTTCCAATTATTTTTTCTCGTTTTTTAAAATTTGATATCTATCAAAACAGACGAAAATTCCGGTGATTTTTTTAAAGGGTAGTTAAAATATCTACGATTTTATTAGCCCTGAAAACTACGATTTTTATTTTCCTATCTAAAGTAGGCAGGTCTGCTATGACAAGTATCAGTATCAGTTCCATAGTCAAAATAAGACAAACAAAAACAACGTTTATTTAATATTAGGCTTTCGCCAATACTTCATACAATATAATTAAGACAAAATAATGTTACCAATCTCTCCTCATGTATTCGTTTGACTATCGTCACAATAATTACCGTGTTATCTTTGCTCCTTACCCAACCAATCCCTTGCTTCCCGCCTCTTCATCGCGAACCATCTTATATATGTATTAGCTTCAGGACGGGCAAGTACGGAATCTGCCCACCCTTCCGTATTTCCTCTATAACTTAGAATTCAACTATCTCCTTACTCAGAAGAGTATTTCTCGTATACTAATTCAATTGTTGAGAAAACCAAAATGGTGGTTGTATTTTATATATTTATTTAGTCGTGACTTTTGAATAAAAGTGTTTTGTTTTATTAGAGGGAATACAATAGAAAATTACATTGTTTTGCAAAAATATTTAGTCTGGCAATAAAAATACAGCGGTAATTACTTTAAGAATAATATAAAAAAAAAAGAATTAACAAATTAATTTGTTAAAAAACAAAACAAAAAACAACAACAAAAAACAACAACAACAACAACAAACAAATAAGAAAACAATTTAAATAAATGAGTTTTGAGAAACACTAAAGAAAACGAGGGGAAAAAAAAGAAATAATTTAAATGGATAAACAAATATATTAAAACAACACAAACTAATACTAAATTGATATAATATTAGTAAATTAATAAATTTAATTCAATACTGGAACCTTCCCAGCACAAGTAAGGCAATAAATAAGAAAAAGTTCGTTTGCCAAAATCTCTATTTAGTGTACACTGGTTAATAAGGTGGGCTCATTTGAATTAGCCCGACCTAGTACTAGAGAGGCCAGACAGCAAAATCACCGTCAGGCGACGTGACGATGAGATGACGATGTGGGCGGAGTGGAGTGGAGTGGTTGGGGGGGGGGGGGGGGGGTGATAAAAAAGAACAGGAGCGTATCCTGGTTTATGTATTACGGGATGCATGGTGATTCGCAATCTATCAAAAATACACACAAATTGATTTCAGTACAAAGTATCAATTTTAAGTAGTAACTTTTGAAATTATCTAATTTAGATTTGATTATTTCGGACCTGGTAATACAGCATATAACTTGAAAAAACAGGCTGGTATTTGCCCACCCTGCCCATTATTACCAGCCGTCCCTGGTCTGTCTAATAGAAATGGTTTCCAAACGTTTATTAAAACTACTGAGCGAGGGGACGTCTTTGATTTCTTGATATCAAATTTTAAAAAATAAGGAGCAGGCACCAGTGTAAGATAAAGATCTGAACAAGTGTGTATGAAAGGTACCAGACAAAGAAAGAAAGAAAAATACAAGATAAAAAAAAACATCCCTAAAAAAATCAGTCGACCTCGACTGGGGATCGAACCTCAGACTTTCTGATTACCGGTCATACGTGCTTTCAACAGATCTCTTACAACGATTGTCACCTTCCTGCCATTGACCATGGTAAAGTGCTCTTGAAAAGACATTTTACCGGTCGGGCTTGGGCGTCACAAAGGTGATTGAGTCTATAGTCATGCTGTGCTTTTTAATTTATTCATGAGGACATTCCTTATGTATCGCCAAGGACAGAAACAATCGATCATAATATTATATCTTGAATTATAGATTAAAACATATTATTTTATATATTTATCTATATATTAATTTATATTGTGCGGCTATGTGGTCTTGTGGTACGACACTCGCTTTCGGATCGGAAGGTCCTGGGTTCGAGCCTCGCTTGGCGCATAGTTGAGTCCTTGGAAAAGACTCTTTACTTACTTTCTCTCATCATACTCATGTGTAAAATGAATACCTGGCCGTTTACAGCATTGTCTCTGTCCGGAAAAAATGTAACATCGCCTAACAGGCGTCATGTTCCGTCCTAAATGTTAAATGTTGCTGTTGGCCACTTGTAAAGCGCTTGGAGCACATTTAGTGGATATTGCACTATATAAAAGATCATTTTAAAAAATAATTATTTTTAATTTTGAATCAAGTACTTGACCCATTAATAGCGAGATTGAAACCCCAAAGGCAGACCTACAACAAGCATATTATACACTACGATAAATAAAAACCTCAATCGCCTCGATGAATCACAAGAACTGAGATGCGAAAAGGATTTAGAACACTTGAGATCCATCGTAGCAGACCGTCATCAGTGGAAAGAACTCACATAACAAATCAGAGAGGCTGCTAAAGCGTCCCAGTCCGAAGATTAGGAGGCGATGGGCAAGGAGTCATGTCAAGTCATTTCAAAATTGGAGAAAAATGTATTAAACCCATTCCTTACCACCTATTGGAAAATCGTCCCATTTGTTACGATTCAACCGTCACTTTTCTCATCCAGATTTCATTTCTTTTTGCTATAGCTATAAAAACTTGACATTCTGTAACAGAGCTCATATGATTGTCGAATGATATTATGGATATAATGTGCTTGTTGCTTTTCTGTTTGGGTAAGAAATAATAATAATAATAATAATAATAATAATAATAATAATAATAATAATAATAATAATAATAATAATAATAATAATAATAATAGAAATGATAATAATAATAATAATAATAATAATAATAATAATAATAATAATAATAATAATAATAATAATAATAATGATGATAATAATAATAATAATAATAATAATAATAATAATAATAATAATAATAATAATAATAATAATAATAATAATAATAATAATAATAATGCTAAAAACTTATATCGCGCTATAACTCCGAGACACCAGACTCTAAGCGCTTAAATTACAAATTACTTTTTAAAAATTAAATGTCTGTTTTTGTCTTGGGTGGATGTGAAGTTTTGGGGAACTTCTGAAAATGGCTGTGCATTGTAGATAGTTTTATTCAACTACCATAAAAATGTAAAAACTAAAAACATTAGATTTGATACTACGCCTATAATTTGTCTCATAAAAATGTAATAAATAGGCATGGGGTAAAAGTAACCCGGGTAAACTACGGATATAGCCGGTGTTAGGGTTGAGTGGGTTAAAATCGCCTTTTTTTTCATTACTTGTGGAGAACCAGTATTATATGGCGGGGATTAAAGGCTTTTACAACCAGGCATTGTAGTTTAAAATCTTAAGTAATATTAAGGGGAGGCCTTCCGAAAGCTCCTACATCCCCAGTAGTCTTGTTCTAGTAGGGGATGGGGGGGGGGGCATTTTTAAAATGTTCTAGTAGGGGGTTTGGGAGGGGGGAGACTTTTTTTTTGGAGACTCCCAAACCCCCTACTAGAACAGTATAAAAAACAAGAATACTGGGGATGTGTAAGAGCTTTAGGAAGGCCTCCCATATTAAGTCTACTTTATCGCCGAGAACTGTCTTCTTCTTATTTACTAAGTCCTATAACGTGAAATTCCCGAATTCCCCTATTTCCCCACTGCCTATAGATGGAATGAAGTTGACGTCACTTCAGTCTTTGTTATTATTTTTTGCCATCTGCGTTTATGAGTAATTCTTACTAAACTGTATTAACCAGACTTTAAACGTTTAAGGTTACACGTAGTTTTGTGTGTTGGTTTGCTATATTTCCGGATGGCAATATTGTGAGCTTCTTAGCCAAGCGCATATGATAATATGCGCTTGGCCAAAAAAAAACTTCCAACGTTGCCATCCGGAAGTATAACGGACCAACACACAAAACTATGTTTAACCATGAACGTTTATAGTCTGGTTAATACAGTTTAGTGAGAATTACTCATAGATATGGGTGGCAAAAAACAATAACAAAGACCTGAGTGACATCGACTTCGTTCTATCTATAACCTACCACAACTTATTCACACATTCACAAGACGAGATAACCACTTCTTCATCACCTGACGCGATCTATCACATACTGACGCTCACAACAAAAACAACACCCTTCCATCGCCTTACAGCGTCGCCATCGTTAACTTATAGATAGAATGCGCTTGGCCAAGGAGTTCACAACATTGCCATCCGGAAGTATAACGGACCAACACACAAACTCTGTGTAACCATGAACTTTTATAGTCTGGTTAATACAGTTTAGTGAGAACAAACGCGGATGGCAAAAACAATAACAAAGACCTGAGTGACGTCATCTGCATACTATCTATAGATAGTTCGAAGATGACGTCACTTATGTCTTTGCTATTGTTTTTGCCATCCGCGTTTATGAGTACTTCTCACTAAACTGTATTAACCTGACTATTAACCTTCAAGGTTACACTCAGTTTGTGTGTTGGCCAGTTTTACTTCCGGATGGCATTGTTGTGAACTTCTCAGTCAAGTGCATACTATCTATAGCCTGACACTGGAAACTACAAGGACTTACTTATAGTTTAACGTCATTTTCTAGGTTTTCACACCGCCCGGTGAGTTGTTGTTAGTAGAGCTCAAGGAAACAAATGATTCCATTGGTTGACCGATTGAATACAACTCACGATTTGTTTTCTTGTCTGGGCAGATTTGTCTTTTGGCGTAATTTTTTGGTCATCAGTATCAGGCTATAGATAGTATGCGCTTGGCTCAGAATCTCATAACATTGCCATCCGGAAATATAACGGACCAAAACACAAAACTGTGTGTATCCATGAACGTTTATAGTCAGGTTAATAGTTCAGTGAGCATTACTCATAAAGGCGGATGGCAAAAAACAATAACAAAGACCTGAGGGACGTCATCTTCGAACTATCTTTTGTTTAACGATGGCTACGCTTACATCCCTTGCAGTTTTTTTCACTTCCTTTTTTTTTCATTGCCAGATCTATTTTCGACACTGTCACCAAATCACAGCCACTCATCTATTTTAATTGTTGTGCTATTGTATTATGGAAATTAACAAAGGTCGAGACAGATCTTTTGAGCCATCAACGATAAAAATCGATCCGGTAATAAAGTTAGTAGGTCCGCGAAAATAAATCTGGCAACAGGGCGGCCAGATGGTGGTTCCCAACATCAAAGGACCGATCATTATGCCCTTACAGGTTTTCTAAATAATCATTGAAGTTAACGGGTGATAGAAATACTCTTAATCTTAAAAAGTTTAGTAAGTTTCTCGTAAATTAATCTGTAAAAATAGGATTGTAATTTTTAGATTTGCCAGTAATTCTGAGCTTGTTGACAAAAATTTTAACATGGTCTGTACGGAACAGTTTGGACTCCCAACCATTTCTTAAAAGAATAGATAGACAAATATGGACATAAACCGTCTCCACAAAGACAACAAAAACATCTCGGAAATGTCGGGTTCTCTTGAGCTCGGAAAAATAAAAATAAATTCCTGAGTCTCAACACAGTTTGTCAAGAGACAGGAATGATTTTGTACACAAGGCTAGAAAATAAAATTTAAAAAAAGAAAGAATCGGTCGACATAAAAAATTGAGCTAAACGTGCTATACAAGGGTCAACAGCAACACTTGCCGTGTAGAACGGGACATGACGCCTGTTAGGCGATATTACATTTTTTACGGAAAGAGACAATGCTGTTAACGACCAGGTACTCATTTTACACCTGAGTACGGTGAGAGAATGTGAGTAAAGAGCCTTTTCCAATGAATCAACTATGCGCCGAACGAGGCTCGAAACCAGAACCTTCCGATCCGAAAGCGAGTGTCATACCACTAGACCACATAGCTGCACAAACTGATGCAAGCGGAATTTAATCTGGGAGTCTTTGTGTATCAGTCAAATGCTCTACCACCTGGACCACAGAGTCCATGGTCCAGAGTTTGAGTGAGTGAAAATCTTGGTCAATCTTGGAATCGATTCGTTAGTTAGGTTGGGTTGGGCTGGGCGTGTCTTGGGTGTGTTTCCATTGACTGTGTCATTGGCTGGCTAGATTCACACGTAAATATATATACACACACGTACAAACACATACATTATTTCACACTCACATACACACAAACTCTCTCTCTCTCTCTCTCTCTCTCTCTCTCTCTCTCTCTCTCTCCCTCTCCCTCTCTCTCTCTCTCTCTCTCTCTGGGTGTGTGTGTATCCCTGACCTTCCCATACCACTCTCAACCTCTTTGAATGTAAGTACAAATGTGTATGTGTGTGTGTGTGTGTGTGTGTGTGTGCGTTTGCATGTTTTTATGTGTCCGTGTGTGCTTGTGAGTACATGTATATAATAGGCGTGTATGTATGTATATATGTATGTGTGTGTATGTATGTGTGTGTGTGTGTGTGTGTGTGTGTGTGTGTGTGTGTGTGTGTGTGGCCGGGACAGTTGTCAATATTGATGTACAGAGTACAGTTGTGTGTTGTAGTCACGCCTTAGTCATCAAAATAAATCGATAAAGTTTGCCCATAATTTCACACAAAATTAAAGGGCTGGGTGGGTATTTTTTTATATTTTTTAATTTTATTTTTGTCTTTTTTAATGATGTTTCTTTTTTAAGATTTTAAATCATTAACTTCAAACGTCAAACTCCCTCCTCTACATCATAATTTATTTATTTTTTAGAAAAACATTTTCCGGTGGAATTTACCTGCACATTTTATTAGGTCCTATAACCGAAAGGGGGTCCCGATAGCTCAGTTGGTAGAGTACTCGGGCTTTGCGAGCGATCGACCGTCCCTCTGTTTATCGGCCAGGTATTTGGCCACACACATTGCGTTTTCACCCCGGTTTGCCTGATCGGGGTTCGAACCAGGATCAAAACCGGGCGTGTATGGAGCCTTTTTCACACGCAAAGGGACCGAGATCGATCCCGCTTGGAGTTGAATTTGTTTTTCTTCTGATTCCCCCTGTCCATCCAGCAGTGATTGGTCGCTAGGTTTATTAGATTTAGCGGAAAGTACTTTGCGATAGACTATCGTCCTATCCAAAGGATAACAAGTAATTGCTTTTGTCCGCTTCACGCTATAGAAATCGGGATAAACTCCGGCTCCATTGGTCTATTGTTATTTTCTCAATATGCCATTTTTCTAGGGGTATGGGATACTGTGTCAAACATTTCTCAGAATCTATTCAATGAAATTATCTGAAAATGTCCACAGCAGTTATCACAGAGATAATGTATTATATCGCCATAGAGATTATTTTTTTTTGGCCAGGGTATGTGAATTTTGAATTGTAATCCAAATTTTAAATTCTTAGCATCAGTTTTTTATCGTAACACTTTTATTCTCAACTTTGTAATGTTCTAATAAAAATCCCATATGCTAAAGCTGTAAAATCTCTCTATGGTGACACAAAATGCTACAGTGTTGATAAGAGGGAAGAATATGGAGGTTATTCTTTCATTAGTTTTTTTGTGGAAAGTTTGCCACAAGATTATTACATTTTTTTATGCCAGACCCCCAAAACAGGTCGCAAAATGGGTATCAACACAGATAATGTATTTTTTCACCAAAAATGTTGCTTTTTAACTTATAATGACG
>NC_088371.1:27751538-27754573 GCF_034508935.2 Berghia stephanieae
AAATAAGATAAAATCCTACGAATAATACCAATCACCCTGTTTGCCCTATAACGACGGGCACTTATTTGCAGGTCTGATAACCCAATTCATTACAGGCTCATTGTTGTAATGGAAATCATCAAAATGGCGCTAATATTGTCCATTACAACAATGTTAAACTAGGCCCATAAGTGGGTTCGAATGTCAGACCTGCATATGTGTACACGTCGCCCGATAGATACAATCATGGATATAGTATAAAACTTGATGGTTATCTTTTATTCGTTATAGAGGATGATGGTCGTGTATACTTATATCTTGGGCTTCGAAAAGCTGGAAGTTTGTATTTTCTATCTTTATACCAAATCATAAATTCACTGATAAAAATCTGAACAAGTGTGTATGAAAGGTGTCATACAAGGCAAGAAACAAAAATAGAAGAAAAAAGCCATCCCAAAAAATCAGTCTACCTCGATTAGACTGGGGATCGAACCTCAGACCTTCTGATTACCTGTCAGACGTGCTACCATTACACCACAGAGGCTCCGATAGTTGGGACAATTTTAATACGTCTTCGAGTAGATACCCTTATGAAGAGTATAAGTATTAAAATTGTCCCAAAACTATCGGGAGCCTCTGTGGTGTAATGGTAGCACGTCTGACCAGTAATCAGAAGGTCTGATGTTCGATCCCCAGTCGAGGTAGGCAGATTTTTTGGGATGGTTTATTTTTTCTTGTATTTTTCTATATTGCTTTGTCTGACACCTTTCACACTTGTTCAGACCTTTATCTTACACTGGTGCCTGCTCCT
Organism: Berghia stephanieae; assembly: GCF_034508935.2. Taxonomy (NCBI): domain Eukaryota; kingdom Metazoa; phylum Mollusca; class Gastropoda; order Nudibranchia; family Aeolidiidae; genus Berghia; species Berghia stephanieae. The sequence continues at coordinate 27,752,329 of NC_088371.1, forward strand.
TAATTTCTTATATTCATAAATTCACTTTTCGAGGTTCGAGTCATCCAGCATTAACACCGTTTGGAACCCGTGGGTTACAAATATGTGGCCTATCGCCTCATTACAATGATGACTTTGATGAATAAAATTGAATTTTAAGCTTAACTTGTAAAATTTAAGTTAAGATGCGTATATTATTATGTTATTATTGGAGAGGGTAGCTTTGTTTGTTAAACGTTATATATTCTACGTTCCAACAACAATGATAATAATAATAATGATATTAATAATAATGATAATAATAATAATAATAATAATAATATAATAATAATAATGATAATAATAATAATAATAATAATAATAATAATAATAATAATAATAATAATAATGATAATAATAATAATAATAATAATAATAATAATAATAATATAATAATAATAATAATAATAATAATAATAATAATAATAATAATAATAATAATAATACTTTTCAAAGTAATTTGTAATTTAAGCGCCTAGAGTCTGGTGTCTCGGAGATATAGCGCTATATAAATTTTCAGAATTATTATTATCATTATTATTATTATTATTATTATTATTATTATTATTATTATTACTATTATGTAGCGCCAATACCGCGTTGAAGCAGCCCCAGACACACAAGAAGGGAATTCAAGTTATGCTACACATAACAATATTATATTACACAACTCAGATATTATGGACTATTTATATGCACACAAGAGTCCCATTCATAACATTATTAAGATCGCTCAAACACAATAGCAGTACGTTCTTGCGATAAATAATTTCTTTAGCAAAACATGCTCTACAACACATTGTTCATTTTCTTTAAATCTTATGATGTACAAGAGAAATTTGAATAAGAAAAATGTTGTTTGTATCGTAACGAATGTGACGATTTTCCTAAGGAGATGGTTAAAGTACTTTTTGAGTGTCATTTCAGACGAAACTACTCTACTTCTAACATCTAATGGCAGTGAATTCCACACATTTGGGACGGCATGAGAACATGCCCTATCAGAAAATGTTTTCCAGCCTTTTTTAGGTACACGAAGAAGGCGTTGATTTCTGGATCTTAGGGCCCATGGAGAATCATAACGACATAAAAGATCTGATAAATAGGATTGAGTTGAGCTTTTTTATATAGCGCAATATCAACTAAACGTGCCCAAACCGCTTTACAAAGGGTCCCTGGCCAACAACAACACCTATATGTAGGACGAGACATGACGCCTATTAGGCGATATTACAATCTTTTTCGGACAGAGACAACGCTGTTAACGGCCAGGTAGGTACTCATTTTACACCTGAATACGGTGAGAGAATGTGAGTAAAGAACCTTTTCCGAGGACTCAACTATGCGCCGAGCGAGACTCGAACCCAGGACCTTCCGATCCGAAAGCGAGTGTCATACCACTAGACCACATAGCCGCACATAGGATGGTGTTGTTTGGTAAAGATATTTAAAACACATAACTGCAATTTTATCTATAACTCTCTGCTCGACAGGCAACAAGTGTGTTGTCCAAAAGACAGGGATGTAACATTGTCGTTCTTACTCTTTTCCAACAATTATTTTGACAAGGTCATTCTGTATGCGCTGGAGCCTGTTTAGCAGCTAGTTGGGAATTTTATACATTAAAGCATTGCAATAATCAATCCTAGAAAATAATCAAATAATGATATAGTAAAATAATAATAATAATAATAATAATAATAATAATAATAATAATAATAATAATAATAATGATGATAATAATAATAATAATAATAATGATGATAATAATAATAATAATAATAATAATAATGATGATAATAATAATAATAATAATAATAATAATAATAATAATAATAATAATAATAATAATAATGATAATGATGATAGTGATGATGATCATGATAAATAATAATGACAACAATAATGAAAATAATAATAATAATAATAATAATAATAATAATAATAATAATAATAATAATAATAATAATAATAATAATAATAATAATACGTTTTTTCCGTTTCCTTCCTATTAAATCCAACAGAATGACGAAACACAATTATCACTGCTGTGACACCACGACAAAGAGAAGACAATCTGTAACTACACAGCCCGGCTTGGCTTTGTTTTGTTTTGTTTTGTTTTGTTTTGTTTTTGTGTATATCTTTCGTGAGCTCACCACCACCACGACACTCTGCCATAAAAGTCAAGCGTAAAAATCTTCTTATTGATTGTAAGAACGTGAGC
>NC_088371.1:27754671-27763971 GCF_034508935.2 Berghia stephanieae
TGAGGTTTATATAGAGCAATATCCACTAACACGCTCAAAGCGCTTTACAAGGTGTCCCTTATCAACAGCAACACGTAACATGTAGAACGGGACACGACGCCTGTTAGGCGATATTACCTTTTTTACCGACAGAAACAACGCTGTTAACGGCCAGGTACTCATTTTACAGCTGATTACGGTGAGAGAATGTGAGTAACGAGCTTTTTACAAGGACTCAACTATGCGTCAAGCGAGGCTCGAACTCAGGACCTTCCGATCTGAAAGCGAGTGTCATACCACTTAACCACATAGCCGTTGATAGAAGCAGCTGTTTTGGACTGTACAAACAGGAATAGAACAACTATCCATTGTATACATTGTTTTACACTCTCCGTAACCAACTGCATTTGTTACGACACAATGAACATTTTAAAAATCATATGTTTTGTACATCATATAATTTTATGAAAAATCTTTGTTTGATAGAATTGAACGAAGTTGACGTCACTCAGGTCTTTGTTATTGGTTTGTTTTTTGCCATCCATGTTTCTGAGTAATTCTCGTTAAACTGTATTAACCAGATTATAGCGTTCAATGTTACAATAGATTTGTGTGTTGGTCCGTTATATTTCTTGATGGAAATGTTGTGAGTTGCTTAGTCAAGCGCATACTATCTTTTAAGCTTGTTATGCTACACAAAAATATGTATATCTCGTAAGTATAGATAGTATGCGCTTGGCTACGAAGCTCAAAACGTTGCCATCCTGAAATGTAACGGACCAACACACAAAACTATGCGTAACCATGAACTTTTATTGTCTGGATAATGAAGTTAAGTAAGAAGTATTCATAAACGTGGATGGCAAAAAAAAATAACAAAGACCCGAGTGACGTCAATTTCATTCTATCTATAGATGGATCGAAGTTCACGTCACTCAGGTCTTTGTTATTGTTTTTTTTTTGCCATCCACGTTTGTGAGTAACTCTTACTAAACTGTATTAACCAGACTATAAAAGTTCATGGTTACACATAGTTTTGTGTGTTGGTCCGTTATACTTACAGGTGGCAATGTTATGAGCTTCCCAGCCAAGCGCATACTATCTATACTAATTTCTCATGAATTTGATTGTAAAAAGTCAAGTTCTGTGTTGGGTAGGTCTAACATTTAATTCTGGAAAAATCATGAATATGGTCGTAAAGGAGAGAGTTAATACCAAGCGAACGATTCTTTCTGTTTACATTCCAAGTTCTAATACTCTTCAACAGTCGTAACGTCACTTCCTTCCTTATGACGTATGGTAACTTAGTAACTGGCTCTAAACTATCGGAACAATGGCGGACGCCCGTATGAAATATTTCCCCGGCGAGCATAAAGCGTATCCAGAGAGAGAAAAAAAACCACATAAATTTGATCATGTTTTGACTTTTACACATTCTGATCTTAAGGCATATGAAAAGTTCTAGCCAGCATGAGGAATAAAAAGTAATGATTTTCTTTGTTTAGAACCAATATATTGCCGAGCGGCGTGACATCAGACTACTGAATCAATTAACCAGTAGATTTTTGACAAATCAAAACATGAAAATTGTGACATACCTTCACACGTGCTCGGACAAACATAGTCGTTTGTTCATAAACTATAACGTGAATGAAACAGACCTCTCTCTCTCTCTCTCTCTCTCTCTCTCTCTCTCTCTCTCTCTCTCTCTCTTATCATTGTTATTGTTTTTATACCACCAAATGGGTGATTAGTTATCACACGATTTGCTCTATCATATTATAAAAGTTTAATTTTACACATAGTTTTCTGTGTTGGTTCTATTGATCAACAGGTAGAACACTGGGTATTGTTTACATTATGACGACTGTCCGAGAGGCGTGGTTATCTAGATATCTATTGATCAAGAGGTAGAACAGTGGGTATTGTTTACGTTATGACGACTGTCCGAGAGGCGTGGTTATCTAGGTATCTATTGATCAAGAGGTAGAACAGATGTTATTTTACTAAGACACATATACCTCGATAGTAAAACCTGTGTAGTTCGCTATGTTTACCAATCATTGCCATTGTTTACATTATGACGGCTGTCCGAGAGGCGTGGTTATCTAGGTGTCTATTACTTACATAAACGATCTGCCAAATATTTCTCTGACGTCTATCTGGTTTTTGAGTAATGTCTGTTTTCTTTGTTAATGTTTTTCTGTTTTGGTTGGGGTTTTTTGTTGTTTTTTTTTTAGGGGGGGGGGGGTTGTTTGGTTGTTTTTTTGTAATGGCTGAAGAAGGGTTTTGGGCCTGAAACGTTCCGTGTATGCTACTTTTTGTTTATTAGTCTTATATCATTAGGTAATTCCCAAAAATATCTGAAATAGAAAATGTGTACTTTCTGAGGCTAAAGAATCCAAACTCATTCTTTCCAATGACGTCATTCATTTTATCTGGAATTTCATACGTTTATTTCAGAATTCACTTTTTAACATCACGGTGATCAAATCAACACCCGGCTATGTGGTTTTGTGGTATAACAATCGCCTTTGAATCGGACGGGCATGGTTTCGAGTCCAGCTCTGAGCGGCGCAGGGTTGAGTCCTTGGAAAAGGCTCTACGGGCCTAATGGCTCTGAAGGACTACTATCTCGTATTATTTTTTTTTTTACTTATATTATTCATTATCTCAAAGTAAAACTGTCAAAATATCGTACGTAACGGGCGTGGTCAATTATTAAAGATTTATCCCTGGCCTGCCCCAGGTCAGTCATCCACTCATTGACCGACTTGATGTACTGACGTCACAGCTGACTAATGAAATGGATTGGAAGTGTAAGAACGATAACCTCTCCATTGACAAAACACGTTTCTTACACATTTTGGCAAACAAACTTTTACACCTTATATCGATCGATTAAAATCAATCACAGTTTGGCAAATATTATCAAACCCGAAGCTTCTGTAGAAGCCTCGGGTTTGATTTTATATTTGACAAACTGTGAGTCATTTTAGTCGATCGATATAGAGTGTACATTTTTATTTATTTTTTTTATTTTGGTCAAAATTTTTGGAAAAGTCGTTTTGTTTATGAGAAATTTGGCTTAAATGAATGTGGACAGCAGCTTGTGAGGTCGTCGTATCGATACTAAATCATTCACAGACAACAGTTACAATAGTAGTGGGGCGTTAAACGCTTCGATATTATCGATTTATTTTTGTGAAAATCGATTTAAACTAAAAGTCGACTCATCGAGATGCAACGCAAATATTGTAATCCTATTAGTGTTTAGTATAAATCATTGGGCGATTTACCGGCTCCAGTCTTTTTTTGTGAAGTGTAAATGAAATTGGGGGGGGGGGGGGGGGGGTGATCGAAACAGGCATTGACGTGATATCAAAAGGAAACAAAACAATAACAAACAAACAAACAAAAAATAATAAACACAACCAAAAAACAAACAAACCAAAAAACAAAAAAAAAGTTGTAGAGTGGTGTTCGTATATGACCGTATAGATAGTATGCGCTTGGCTAATAAGCTCACAACATTGCCATCCAGAAGTATAGATAGTTTGAAGATGACGTCAATCAGGTCTTTGTTACTGTTTTTTGCCATCCGCGTTTATGAGTAATGCTCACTGAACTGTATTAACCCGACTATAAATGTTCATGGATACACACAGTTTTGTGTGTTGGTCCGTTATACTTCCGGATGGCAATGTTATGAGCTTCTTAGCCAAGAGCATACTATCTATAACAGACCAACACACAAAAATATGCATAACCTTAAGCGTTTATAGTCTGGTGAACTCATTAAATCCTATAGCTTTGTTCTACTTTTCAAAATTGGAAAAAAAAATATATTAAAAATGAGCATGTAGGCTACATAGACAGTTTTATTCAACTTTCATAAACATGCAAAAACATAAATCATTAGCTTTGATAATACGCCTAGAAATTTGTCTCAGAAAAATGTAATAAATAGGCATGATGTAATGTAACCCGGGTAGGGTAAACTACTGATATAGTCGGTGTTAGAGTTGAGTGAATTAATACAGTTTAGTGAGAACTACTCATACACGCGGAAACAATAACAAAGACCTGAGTGACGTCATCTTCATTTTATCTATAGATAGTATGCAGATGACGTCACTCAGGCCTTTGTTATTGTTTTTGCCATCCGCGTTTGTGAGTTGTTCTCACTAGACTGTATTAACAAGACTATAAAAGTTCATGGTTACACAGAGTTTGTGTGTTGGTCCGTTATACTTCCGGATGGCAATGTTGTGAACTCCTTGGCCAAGCGCATTCTATCTATATACATGTTCCATGGGATTGGAGCCTCAGTGCACATAATATTAATGATATTATTAAAGTCTAAAAATATTTAACCATTGTTATGGACAATATTTTGCGTTGGTTTAATGTGTTGTTTTTGTTTTGTTTTTTTTTTTTTTTTGTTTTCAATACAACAATGAGCTCATAACAATTTGGGTGATCAGGTTGAGGGATATCAATTTCCGAACTATTTCATATCCAATATCGTATCGGATATGAAAGAAAATAGCCCATTCCGGTTTTAAAACTATATAACATAAGATAAGATAAGATAAAATAAGATAAGATAAGAAAGTAGACGATAAGATGAGATAAGATATAATAAGATAAAATAAGATAAGATAAGATGAGATAAGATAATATAAAATAAGATAAGATAAGATGAGATAAGATAAGATAAGATGAGATACGATAAGATAAGATAAGATAAGATGAGATACGATAAGATAAGATAAGATAAGATAAGATGAGATACGATAAGATGAGATACGATAAGATAAGATAAGATAAGATAAGATGAGATACGATAAGATAAGATAAGATAAGATGAGATACGATAAGATAATATAAAATAAGATAAGATAAGATGAGATACGATAAGATAAGATAAGATAAGATAAGATGAGATACGATAAGATAAGATAAGATAAGATAAGATAAGATGAGATACGATAAGATAAGATAAGATAAGATGAGATACGATAAGATAAGATAAGATAAGATAAGATGAGATACGATAAGATAAGATAAGATGAGATACGATAAGATGATGTGAACTTTATTAATCCAGAAATTAAAATCAACAACAAAAAAACCCCCACAGGAAATAATGACAGTGCTTTACATGCCTCAATGTAGAAAAGAAAATTAATTAAGAGATGTAACAAGGTAAATGGTTATACAACAACAACAACAACAACAACAACAACAAATAGATTAAAACAATAACAATATATCAATAACTACTGTATGGGACAAACAAATCATTTATACCAGCGAGTATGATATCTTTGTTCATACTCACACTTAACTCGCTCTTGTTAACATTCTCACTTAATAATTAACGAGAGAAGCATTCGAAAATAACAATAATATTTATCCACAGGCTCGGTAGATAAATGGCATTTATTAATTGGATTCATTAGTCTGATGTCACGTCGCCCAGCAACGTTCTAAACAAAGAAAATCAGTACTTTTTATTCTTCATGCTGGCTAGAACTTTTCATATGTCCTGTGATCAGAATGTGTAAAAGTCAAAACATGATCAGATTTATAATGGTTTTTTTCTCCTCTGGATACGCTTTTATGCTCGTCGGAGAAATATTTCATAAGGGCGTCCGCCATTGATCCGATAGTTTAGAGCCAGTTACTAAGTTACCATGTGTCATTACGAGGGAAGTGACGTTACGACTGTTGAAGCGTATTCCTAATCGCATCGGGTAAGAACGATTTGTTTTAGCGCTCTTTGTTTGTTTGTAAATGGGAGAGTGAATGACATAATCAGTCGGAAGGTGAAAAGGTTTGAACTGAGATATTGCCAAGTTTAGATAGAAGGTCAATTTTTATCAAAAATGAGTTCTAATCATAAATGATTAAATCAACCCTTTTTCTACATCTTCGGGAAATATCAAAGCTTAATTTCATTTCTAAATATTTTTTACAGCTTGTCAAGTCGAAAAAGTATGAAATTTGAGAAAAGTAGCTGGATATATTTACCATAAATATGACCATCACCCAATTTACTTCAAACACAGATTAAAATGCTCTTGGGAGCATATTACACAATGCTCACCTTCTGATTGATTTTGTCATGCACTGACATTTTTATTCATGAAAAGTAACCGTTAATGTCCTTTTTTTTTTTTGTTCCATTTAATTTCAGGGAACAGAGTATGACTTTTATCTCTTATTATCACAATGTGCGGCTATGTGGTCTAGTGGTATGACACTCGCTTTCGGATTGGAAGGTCCTGGGTTTGAGCCTCGCTCGGCACATAGATGAGTCCTTGGGAAAGACTCTTTATTCACATTCTCTCACCGCACTCATGTGTAAAATGAGTACCTGGCCGTTAACAGCGTAATATCGCCAAGCAGGTGGTTGTCTCTTCTACATGTTTCGTGTTGCTGTTGGTCAGAGACCCTTTGTAAAGCGGTTTGAGCACGTTAGTGGATATTGCTCTTGATAAAAGCTCAAATTTTTGTTGTTTTTTGTTCTGTGCGCCAAGCGCTATAATATTGTATTGGACAGGCGCTATAGAAATAAATGACCTGATATTATAACACACTTCAACTTTAATTGCAATATTTCGATAAGACAATACATGTGTGACCATCAACTCTTACAAGTGGTCCAAAGCCGACAGCAACACTAAACATCTAAGACGAGACATGATGCCTATAAGAGACGATTGCCTTTTTACTTACGACAGAAAAAAAAGAAAGCTTTTACCGGCTGGCGTATTTATTTTGTCACCAGGGGACAGAGCAAGGAACCAGATAGACTTTATAGCAGTATCATCAAGATTCAGAAATGGCATATTAAATTGCAAAACCTACCCAGGCGCCGATGTAGACAGTGACCATGTCCCAGTTGTTTGTACAGTAAGGATAAAGTTTAAAGCTATTCAGAGAACAGCTGGTAGAATAAAGAGGGATTACAGGTTATGCAAAGACAATGGCATACAAACAAAAATGAGAGAAGAATTTGAAAATGCACTCATGATACAAAGCCAAAGTGAACCTGATAACGAAAAATGTGAAAAACAATTTGATATATTCCAAAAGTGTGTCAAAGCAACTGCAGAAAAACATTTACCAATAGCTCAAATAAACAGCAAAAAGGAATGGATGACAAATGAAATTCTAAACCTATTTGAAGAAAGACGAAAATGCAACAGAGGGTCTGCAGAATACCAAACATTGAACAACCACATTAAATCCAAATGCATCGAGGCACACGAGAACTATCTAGACTGGAAATGCTGCGAAATCGAAAGAGAATACAAATCCAACCCCCAACAAGCTCACCAAAGAATAAAAGAACTATCAGGGAAAAGGAAAAGCAAAGCAGCAGGAAGTTGTATCCAAAACAAACAAGGGGATCTGCTATTTGAAGAACAACATATAGAAAGCCGATGGGTAGAATACATAGGCGAACTGTACAATGATCCAAATAGAAATGAACCACCACTGAAATTCAAAGAACCATTAAGCGGTCCAAACATCACCAAAAGTGAAATTGAACATGCCATGGAACGAATGAGGGATGGTAAAGCAACAGGCCCTGATGAAATATCTGTAGAGGTATTAAAAAGCCTAGGAGATCTAGCAATTGATGAACTTCACATATTATTCAACAATATATACAATACTGGGAAAATTCCAGAAGATCTCTGTAACTCTATTTTCATAGCAATACCAAAGAAAGCAGGTGCAGTCAGATGCGAAAATTTTAGAACTATAAGTTTAATAAGCCACATCAACAAAATACTGTTGCGTATAATTATCAACAGGCTAAGGAATAAGATTAACCCCGAAATCGCAGAAGAACAATATGGATTCCAACCTGACAGAGGGACAAGGAACGCAATATACCTCCTCCGTGTTTTAAGTGAAAGAGCTATACAGGTTCAGACCCCACTATACCTCTGTTTTGTCGACTACAAAAAAGCTTTTGATAGAGTACGCCACGAAGAAATACTAAAACAACTGCACTCCATTGGCGCTGATGAGAAAGACCTCAGACTCATGCAAACATTATACTACACCCAGCAGGCATCTATCAAAATCGGAAACTCTACAGGAAATTCCATTCCTATTAAGAAAGGAGTCCGTCAAGGGTGTGTTGCCTCACCAGATCTGTTTAATCTATACCAAGAAACAATCATGAGGGGCATAAATAATATGGAGGGAATAAAAGTGGGAGGTCACAACATAAATAATATAAGATACGCAGACGATACGGTACTCATTGCAACATCAGAAATCCAACTTCAAAAGATTGTTGACAAAGTGGTAGTAGATAGTGAAGCCAAGGGAATGGAAGTGAATATCACCAAAACGGAATGCATGGTAATACAGAAAAACCCCGAAAACAACAACACCTGCAATATAACGATTCACGGCGAACAACTTACCAACGTAGAAAGTTTTAAGTACCTAGGTTCAATAGTGACAACAGATGGAAGATGTAACCGAGACATACGAGCAAGAATAACTCAAGCCAAACAGGCCTTCATGGACCTGGGAAACATTTTGAAAAACAAACAGATGTCGTTCGGGATTAGATTCCGAGTCTTGAAGTGCTACGTGTGGCCAATCTTGTTATACGGATGCGAAAGCTGGACTACAAATGCAGAAACACAAAAGAACATTGAAGCTTTTGAAATGTGGTGCTTGAGAAGGATGCAGAGAATATCGTATACTGCACACAAAACGAACGAAGAAGTGCTAAAACAAACATACCAACAAAGGAAACTAATGCCCTTAATAGTGGATCGACAACTATCCTTTTTCGGACACATAGTAAGGAAAGATAAGAATGAATACCTGGCAAGTTGTGGAAAAATACCTGGTAAACGCGCCCGGGGGAGACAAAGAAAAACACTCATAGACCAACTGAAGGGCTTCACCAACCTAACAATCCAAGAGCTGTTTGAAAAAGCAAGAGACAGGGAGGAATGGAGAGAGATAATTCATGCAGTATCCGAAGCCTGGACCAGGCATGGAACCTAGAAGAAGAAGAAGTATTTATTTTACACACGAGTAGTAAAAATTAACGATTCATCGCGAGCATACTTACCAACGGTAGAAAGGTTTTTAAGTACCTAGGTTTCAATAGTGGGACACGCAGATGAAATGATGTAACCGTAGACATACCGAGCAAGAATAACTCAAGAAGCCAAACCAGGCCCTTCACTGGACCGGGGAAACATTTTGAAAAAAACAAACAGATGGTTCCGATTTCTCGGGATTAGATTCCCGCCTTTGAAGTGCTAC
>NC_088371.1:27764071-27771571 GCF_034508935.2 Berghia stephanieae
TGCTCCACTCACTTTTCTGAATTAAAAATTCACCCCATACACCGGAGCATACTCAATGTCTCAATCGTTTCTATGTTATATGTTTGTGATGAGAATATTGGCTATTAAGCTTAATTGCTGGTCAAAATTACTTCGCGATGGTGGTGAACGAATCGGCGATCTCAAGAAGTGGGTGAGAGAGGGATCTAGAAATGACTTTGGGTTAGAAACGAATATTTTAGTGTTCGTGGATAGCTCACACGGTAGAGCCACGCTCTCACCTGCCAGGCGGAGTTGTCGTACCAATAAGGTCGCAGGTTCAAACCCCACCACCGCCGCGAAAAAAAAAAAAAATTTATTCTCTATTGTCTTCTGGCACTTTTCTACTCACTTCATATCTTGGTGTTACCAACATAAGTGCCTGCTCCACTCACTTTTCTGAATTAAAAATTCACCCCATACACCGGAGCATACTCAATGTCTCAATCGTTTCTATGTTATATGTTTGTGATGAGAATATTGGCTATTAAGCTTAATTGCTGGTCAAAATTACTTCGCGATGGTGGTGAACGAATCGGCGATCTCAAGAAGTGGGTGAGAGAGGGATCTAGAAAAGACTTTGGGTTAGAAACGAATATTTTAGTGTTCGTGGATAGCTCACACGGTAGAGCCACGCTCTCACCTGCCAGGCGGAGTTGTCGTACCAATAAGGTCGCAGGTTCAAACCCCACCACCGCCGCGAAAAAAAAAAAAATTTATTCTCTATTGTCTTCTGGCACTTTTCTACTCACTTCATATCTTGGTGTTACCAACATAAGTGCCTGCTCCACTCACTTTTCTGAATTAAAAATTCACCCCATACACCGGAGCATACTCAATGTCTCAATCGTTTCTATGTTATATGTTTGTGATGAGAATATTGGCTATTAAGCTTAATTGCTGGTCAAAATTACTTCGCGATGGTGGTGAACGAATCGGCGATCTCAAGAAGTGGGTGAGAGAGGGATCTAGAAATGACTTTGGGTTAGAAACGAATATTTTAGTGTTCGTGGATAGCTCACACGGTAGAGCCACGCTCTCACCTGCCAGGCGGAGTTGTCGTACCAATAAGGTCGCAGGTTCAAACCCCACCACCGCCGCGAAAAAAAAAAAAATTTATTCTCTATTGTCTTCTGGCACTTTTCTACTCACTTCATATCTTGGTGTTACCAACATAAGTGCCTGCTCCACTCACTTTTCTGAATTAAAAATTCACCCCATACACCGGAGCATACTCAATGTCTCAATCGTTTCTATGTTATATGTTTGTGATGAGAATATTGGCTATTAAGCTTAATTGCTGGTCAAAATTACTTCGCGATGGTGGTGAACGAATCGGCGATCTCAAGAAGTGGGTGAGAGAGGGATCTAGAAATGACTTTGGGTTAGAAACGAATATTTTAGTGTTCGTGGATAGCTCACACGGTAGAGCCACGCTCTCACCTGCCAGGCGGAGTTGTCGTACCAATAAGGTCGCAGGTTCAAACCCCACCACCGCCGCGAAAAAAAATTTTTATTCTCTATTGTCTTCTGGCACTTTTCTACTCACTTCATATCTTGGTGTTACCAACATAAGTGCCTGCTCCACTCACTTTTCTGAATTAATAATTCACCCCATACACCGGAGCATACTCAATGTCTCAATCGTTTCTATGTTATATGTTTGTGATGAGAATATTGGCTATTAAGCTTAATTGCTGGTCAAAATTACTTCGCGATGGTGGTGAACGAATCGGCGATCTCAAGAAGTGGGTGAGAGGGGGATCTAGAAATGACTTTGGGTTAGAAACGAATATTTTAGTGTTCGTGGATAGCTCACACGGTAGAGCCACGCTCTCACCTGCCAGGCGGAGTTGTCGTACCAATAAGGTCGCAGGTTCAAACCCCACCACCGCCGCGAAAAAAAATTTTTATTCTCTATTGTCTTCTGGCACTTTTCTACTCACTTCATATCTTGGTGTTACCAACATAAGTGCCTGCTCCACTCACTTTTCTGAATTAATAATTTTATGAAAAATCTTTGTTTGATAGAATTGAACGAAGTTGACGTCACTCAGGTCTTTGTTATTGGTTTGTTTTTTGCCATCCATGTTTCTGAGTAATTCTCGTTAAACTGTATTAACCAGATTATAGCGTTCAATGTTACAATAGATTTGTGTGTTGGTCCGTTATATTTCTTGATGGAAATGTTGTGAGTTGCTTAGTCAAGCGCATACTATCTTTTAAGCTTGTTATGCTACACAAAAATATGTATATCTCGTAAGTATAGATAGTATGCGCTTGGCTACGAAGCTCAAAACGTTGCCATCCTGAAATGTAACGGACCAACACACAAAACTATGCGTAACCATGAACTTTTATTGTCTGGATAATGAAGTTAAGTAAGAAGTATTCATAAACGTGGATGGCAAAAAACAATAACAAAGACCCGAGTGACGTCAATTTCATTCTATCTATAGATGGATCGAAGTTCACGTCACTCAGGTCTTTGTTATTGTTTTTTTTTTGCCATCCACGTTTGTGAGTAACTCTTACTAAACTGTATTAACCAGACTATAAAAGTTCATGGTTACACATAGTTTTGTGTGTTGGTCCGTTATACTTACAGGTGGCAATGTTATGAGCTTCCCAGCCAAGCGCATACTATCTATACTAATTTCTCATTAATTTGATTGTAAAAAGTCAAGTTCTGTGTTGGGTAGGTCTAACATTTAATTCTGGAAAAATCATGAATATGGTCGTAAAGGAGAGAGTTAATACCAAGCGAACGATTCTTTCTGTTTACATTCCAAGTTCTAATACTCTTCAACAGTCGTAACGTCACTTCCTTCCTTATGACGTATGGTAACTTAGTAACTGGCTCTAAACTATCGGAACAATGGCGGACGCCCGTATGAAATATTTCCCCGGCGAGCATAAAGCGTATCCAGAGAGAGAAAAAAAACCACATAAATTTGATCATGTTTTGACTTTTACACATTCTGATCTTAAGGCATATGAAAAGTTCTAGCCAGCATGAGGAATAAAAAGTAATGATTTTCTTTGTTTAGAACCAATATATTGCCGAGCGGCGTGACATCAGACTACTGAATCAATTAACCAGTAGATTTTTGACAAATCAAAACATGAAAATTGTGACATACCTTCACACGTGCTCGGACAAACATAGTCGTTTGTTCATAAACTATAACGTGAATGAAACAGACCTCTCTCTCTCTCTCTCTCTCTTATCATTGTTATTGTTTTTATACCACCAAATGGGTGATTAGTTATCACACGATTTGCTCTATCATATTATAAAAGTTTAATTTTACACATAGTTTTCTGTGTTGGTTCTATTGATCAACAGGTAGAACACTGGGTATTGTTTACATTATGACGACTGTCCGAGAGGCGTGGTTATCTAGATATCTATTGATCAAGAGGTAGAACAGTGGGTATTGTTTACGTTATGACGACTGTCCGAGAGGCGTGGTTATCTAGGTATCTATTGATCAAGAGGTAGAACAGATGTTATTTTACTAAGACACATATACCTCGATAGTAAAACCTGTGTAGTTCGCTATGTTTACCAATCATTGCCATTGTTTACATTATGACGGCTGTCCGAGAGGCGTGGTTATCTAGGTGTCTATTACTTACATAAACGATCTGCCAAATATTTCTCTGACGTCTATCTGGTTTTTGAGTAATGTCTGTTTTCTTTGTTAATGTTTTTCTGTTTTGGTTGGGGTTTTTTGTTGTTTTTTTTTAGGGGGGGGGGTTGTTTGGTTGTTTTTTTGTAATGGCTGAAGAAGGGTTTTGGGCCTGAAACGTTCCGTGTATGCTACTTTTTGTTTATTAGTCTTATATCATTAGGTAATTCCCAAAAATATCTGAAATAGAAAATGTGTACTTTCTGAGGCTAAAGAATCCAAACTCATTCTTTCCAATGACGTCATTCATTTTTCTGGAATTTCATACGTTTATTTCAGAATTCACTTTTTAACATCACGGTGATCAAATCAACACCGGCTATGTGGTTTTGTGGTATAACAATCGCCTTTGAATCGGACGGGCATGGTTTCGAGTCCAGCTCTGAGCGGCGCAGGGTTGAGTCCTTGGAAAAGGCTCTACGGGCCTAATGGCTCTGAAGGACTACTATCTCGTATTATTCTTTTTTTTACTTATATTATTCATTATCTCAAAGTAAAACTGTCAAAATATCGTACGTAACGGGCGTGGTCAATTATTAAAGATTTATCCCTGGCCTGCCCCAGGTCAGTCATCCACTCATTGACCGACATGATGTACTGACGTCACAGCTGACTAATGAAATGGATTGGAAGTGTAAGAACGATAACCTCTCCATTGACAAAACACGTTTCTTACACATTTTGGCAAACAAACTTTTACACCTTATATCGATCGATTAAAATCAATCACAGTTTGGCAAATATTATCAAACCCGAAGCTTCTGTAGAAGCCTCGGGTTTGATTTTATATTTGACAAACTGTGAGTCATTTTAGTCGATCGATATAGAGTGTACATTTTTATTTATTTTTTTTATTTTGGTCAAAATTTTTGGAAAAGTCGTTTTGTTTATGAGAAATTTGGCTTAAATGAATGTGGACAGCAGCTTGTGAGGTCGTCGTATCGATACTAAATCATTCACAGACAACAGTTACAATAGTAGTGGGGCGTTAAACGCTTCGATATTATCGATTTATTTTTGTGAAAATCGATTTAAACTAAAAGTCGACTCATCGAGATGCAACGCAAATATTGTAATCCTATTAGTGTTTAGTATTAATCATTGGGCGATTTACCGGCTCCAGTCTTTTTTTGTGAAGTGTAAATGAAATTGGGGGGGGGGGGGTGATCGAAACAGGCATTGACGTGATATCAAAAGGAAACAAAACAATAACAAACAAACAAACAAAAAATAATAAAAACAACCAAAAAACAAACAAACCAAAAAACAAAAAAAAAGTTGTAGAGTGGTGTTCGTATATGACCGTATAGATAGTATGCGCTTGGCTAATAAGCTCACAACATTGCCATCCAGAAGTATAGATAGTTTGAAGATGACGTCAATCAGGTCTTTGTTACTGTTTTTTGCCATCCGCGTTTATGAGTAATGCTCACTGAACTGTATTAACCCGACTATAAATGTTCATGGATACACACAGTTTTGTGTGTTGGTCCGTTATACTTCCGGATGGCAATGTTATGAGCTTCTTAGCCAAGAGCATACTATCTATAACAGACCAACACACAAAAATATGCATAACCTTAAGCGTTTATAGTCTGGTGAACTCATTAAATCCTATAGATTTGTTCTACTTTTCAAAATTGGAAAAAAAATATATTAAAAATGAGCATGTAGGCTACATAGACAGTTTTATTCAACTTTCATAAACATGCAAAAACATAAATCATTAGCTTTGATAATACGCCTAGAAATTTGTCTCAGAAAAATGTAATAAATAGGCATGATGTAATGTAACCCGGGTAGGGTAAACTACTGATATAGTCGGTGTTAGAGTTGAGTGAATTAATACAGTTTAGTGAGAACTACTCATACACGCGGAAACAATAACAAAGACCTGAGTGACGTCATCTTCATTTTATCTATAGATAGTATGCAGATGACGTCACTCAGGCCTTTGTTATTGTTTTTGCCATCCGCGTTTGTGAGTTGTTCTCACTAGACTGTTTTAACAAGACTATAAAAGTTCATGGTTACACAGAGTTTGTGTGTTGGTCCGTTATACTTCCGGATGGCAATGTTGTGAACTCCTTGGCCAAGCGCATTCTATCTATATACATGTTCCATGGGATTGGAGCCTCAGTGCACATAATATTAATGATATTATTAAAGTCTAAAAATATTTAACCATTGTTATGGACAATATTTTGCGTTGGTTTAATGTGTTGTTTTTGTTTTGTTTTTTTTTTTTGTTTTCAATACAACAATGAGCTCATAACAATTTGGGTGATCAGGTTGAGGGATATCAATTTCCGAACTATTTCATATCCAATATCGTATCGGATATGAAAGAAAATAGCCCATTCCGGTTTTAAAACTATATAACATAAGATAAGATAAGATAAAATAAGATAAGATAAGAAAGTAGACGATAAGATGAGATAAGATATAATAAGATAAAATAAGATAAGATAAGATGAGATAAGATAATATAAAATAAGATAAGATAAGATGAGATAAGATAAGATAAGATGAGATACGATAAGATAAGATAAGATAAGATAAGATGAGATACAATAAGATAAGATAAGATAAGATGAGATACGATAAGATAAGATAAGATAAGATGAGATACGATAAGATAGATACGATAAGATAAGATAAGATAAGATGAGATACGATAAGATAATATAAAATAAGATAAGATAAGATGAGATACGATAAGATAAGATAAGATAAGATAAGATGAGATACGATAAGATAAGATAAGATAAGATAAGATAAGATAAGATAAGATAAGATGAGATACGATAAGATAAGATAAGATAAGATAAGATGAGATACGATAAGATAAGATAAGATAAGATGAGATACGATAAGATAAGATAAGATGAGATACGATAAGATGATGTGAACTTTATTAATCCAGAAATTAAAATCAACAACAAAAAACCCCCACAGGAAATAATGACAGTGCTTTACATGCCTCAATGTAGAAAAGAAAATTAATTAAGAGATGTAACAAGGTAAATGGTTATACAACAACAACAACAACAACAACAACAAATAGATTAAAACAATAACAATATATCAATAACTACTGTATGGGACAAACAAATCATTTATACCAGCGAGTATGATATCTTTGTTCATACTCACACTTAACTCGCTCTTGTTAACATTCTCACTTAATAATTAACGAGAGAAGCATTCGAAAATAACAATAATATTTATCCACAGGCTCGGTAGATAAATGGCATTTATTAATTGGATTCATTAGTCTGATGTCACGTCGCCCAGCAACGTTCTAAACAAAGAAAATCAGTACTTTTTATTCTTCATGCTGGCTAGAACTTTTCATATGTCCTGTGATCAGAATGTGTAAAAGTCAAAACATGATCAGATTTATAATGGTTTTTTTCTCCTCTGGATACGCTTTTATGCTCGTCGGAGAAATATTTCATAAGGGCGTCCGCCATTGATCCGATAGTTTAGAGCCAGTTACTAAGTTACCATGCGTCATTACGAGGGAAGTGACGTTACGACTGTTGAAGCGTATTCCTAATCGCATCGGGTAAGAACGATTTGTTTTAGCGCTCTTTGTTTGTTTGTAAATGGGAGAGTGAATGACATAATCAGTCGGAAGGTGAAAAGGTTTGAACTGAGATATTGCCAAGTTTAGATAGAAGGTCAATTTTTATCAAAAATGAGTTCTAATCATAAATGATTAAATCAACCCTTTTTCTACATCTTCGGGAAATATCAAAGCTTAATTTCATTTCTAAATATT
>NC_088371.1:27776571-27841571 GCF_034508935.2 Berghia stephanieae
CACAGATGATTGAAAAATAATCCATTGTGCCGTCAGGTTTTGCGATGCAATTCATTTATCAGTGTGTCAAAATGCTGTGAGAAATACTCACTAACTATCTGTGTATTTGACGTGTACTAAGGGTGTGTCAGGCGGACCCTCCATAGACCACACAACACAGAACATCGGTACACATGCCAGGATGCCAAGGGCTTTGAATGATCCCTCCATAGGACATACGACATTAACGGCAGTCACCTTTGTTATTGTTTTTAGCCAGCCCGTTGTTATGAGTAGTTCTCACTAAATACACGGCATCGACGGTATGTATCGATAGACGCGCCACGAAGTAAACAACACACTGACTTCATCATGGATTCCTCTGATACAGAAACTCATAAATTTAACCACATATAAGAATAGAAAAGGGAAGAGAAAAACGTATTATTATTATCATCATCATTAGACAAGCGTCCAATCCGAATGATAATAAGCAATTGCTATTGTCCCTCTCGGCTAAATAGCTCAGTTGGCAGAGAACTCGCTTCACACGAAAACGGACCTGATCGATCCCGGGTGCAGCAGTGATTGGGTAGCTGGATCTATTAGATCTTGCAGAAAGTATTTTACGATAGACTAGCGTCCTATCCACAGGATAGCAAGCAATTGCTATTGTCCGTTTCATGCAATAAAGACCGGGATAAATCCCGGCTCCATTGGCCTATTGGCTCTGAAGGACTACTTTTTTCGACTTTATTGCCCCTTGCATGCTATAGAAACCGGGATAAACCAACGCCTTCTACAACAACATTAACTACTACTACTACTACTACTACTACTACTACTACTACTACTACTACTACTACTACTACTACTACTACTACTATGATTACAACAACAACAACTACTACTACTACTACTACTACTACTACTACTACTACTACTACTACTATAATTACAACAACAACAACAACAACTACTACTACTACTACTACTACTACTACTACTACTACTACTACTACTACTACTACTACTACTACTATAATTACAACAACATTGACTACTACTACTACTACTACTACTACTACTACTACTACTACTATAATTACAACAACATTGACTACTACTACTACTACTACTACTACTACTACTACTACTACTACTACTACTACTACTATAATTACAACAACAACAACAACTTCTACTACTACTACAACTACTACTACTACTACTACTACTACTACTACTACTACTACTACTACTACTACTACTATAATTACAGCAACAACAACAACAACAACTACTACTACTACTATAATTACAACAACATTGACTACTACTACTACTACTACTACTACTACTACTACTACTACTACTACTACTACTACTACTACTACTACTACTAATACTATAATTACAACAACAACAACAACAACTACTACTACTACTACTACTACTATAATTACAACAACATTGACTACTACTACCTACTACTACTACTACTACTACTACTACTACTACTACTACTACTACTACTACTACTACTACTACTATTACTACACATACTACTACTACTACTATACTACTACTACATCTACTACTACTACTACTACTACTACTACTACTACTACTACTACTACTACTATAATTACAACAACACAACAACTCTACTACTACTACTACTACTACTACTACTACTACTACTACTACTACTACTACTACTACTACTATATTACAACAACATTACAACTACTACTACTACTACTACTACTAACTACTACTACTACTACTACTACTACTATATACTACACACTACTACTACTACTACTACTACTACTATATTACTATACACTACTAACTACTACTACTACTACTACTACTACACTACTACTACTACTACTACTACTACTACTACTACTACTACTACTACTACTACTACTACTACTACTACTACTACTACTACTACTACTACTATCATCATCCTCATTCTCATCTTCATCATTATTGTTATCATGACTATATCTTATTATTATCATCATTATTATCATCATCGTTATTATCATCATCGCCATTTTTATTATTATTAAAAATAAGCTCAGCGGCAGGTAAACATTTCATGTCGATATCTTCCCAGACTTGTTTGCGTTGATCCTTGATGTGATATTCTGAGTTCTTTGGGACCCAAAGAAGGGGCCGGCCTCTCACAAATTCAACAACTTTCTGTTTGTAGTCGTCCATCTTGACCACATGGCACAAAAAAAACCAGCAATGCCACAAACGGCGACATGCTAGTTTTTTTGTTTTTTTTTTTTTGTTACGGTTGTGTTGTGCAGTCTATGGGGGGGGGGGGGGGGGGGGGGTCTATAATTTCTTGTTGTTCGTTCGTTTGTTGTTTACTTTCGTAAGCCATTGTTATGAGTAGTTCTCACTAAATACTATCAATCAGATAACAAAGTTCAACAAAAATAATAATAATAATAAATAAATAAATAAATAAAAACAAACAAGCAACTGGGGACAGACGAGTTTGGTGTCGTGTGTTCTTTGGAGAGGGGTTTCTCTAATTTCTTGTTGTTTGGTTCTTTTGTTTCGTATGTTGTGTGGTGTGTGCTCGCCGTGTGTGGTCTGTGGAGGGTCTGCCTCAGGCTTTTACATACAGGAAATAAATTAATAGTCAAGGGGACGAAACGGAGTAGCTAAATGTTCTGATTGGTCAATGCTTCGTAACGGCAGCAGTCTCTTCTGGTTCTCACACTACTGTGTTATGATGATCGACCCAATCAGAAAAGTCCGGTCCGCATTTGTGCACCGTCGCGAACCCGCCCGGTAGCATCGTCATAACACACCGTTCAAATAGATGCTCTGCCATTTCGGGTTCTTGTCCACATCGGGTATATGTAGGACAGGTGGAAAGTACCCACTGATGAAGCGCACTTGCTGTGAGGCAACCGAAGCCGATTCGCAACCACCCAGTGTCTCCTTACTGGTATCAAAGCTGGCAACTTCTCACCAAGCTTAGAGGAGTACGTCCCCGCTCCCACGAGGGATTGAATTCATCCAAACCGACTTCCATCTTGTATATGCATCTCTGTCCGTAGTCAGGGAAGCTGGGTAGAAGGGTTGCCGGGACCTATTTCGGCTCGAAACAGGGGCGCCGTCCATAATGCTCTTCAGAGGGGTATCCCCATTCCCTTTCTCTTTGATCTTATTTAGCCAGTTCTCCATAATATTCTCCCTTCGGACATCGGGGGGCTGGATCGCTGCCCCTAAGATCGAAGAGAACAACTTCAGGGTCTTTTTGCACCTTATGATCTTTGCAAGTTTGAGCATTAATCCTTCGCACCAGACCGTATCGTACTCCGCTGATAGGTCCATAAATACAGCACCTGTTTGCTGTTTCCTCTCGAACCCTGACTCAATTTGCTCTGTAAGGGCAATGACCTGCTCCGTGGTGCACCTCCCTTCCCTGAAGCCCGCCTTCTCGGGTGGCAGGGCAGCGTCTAGGACCGACCCCCATCGGTTTAATAGAACTCGCTCCAACAATTTGTAAAGATAGCTCAGTAGAGATAGGGGTCTGTAACTGTCGGCCTCCTTCGCCGGTTTCCCGGGCTTCAGGATGGCAACTATCTTTGCGTGCTTCCACACTTGTGGGAGCTTTCCTTCTGCAAGGACGTCAGACATTGCCTCTGCCCTCCAGGCCCGTGCCCTGGGGCCCAGATGCGTCACCATATCGGGATATAGGCAGTCTATCCCTGCTGCTTTGCCGTTCTTTACATCGCGAATGGCTGCACCCACTTCTCGGGGACTGAACGGGGGTGTTCAGTCCGACTCCTCCACAGGTAGCGAGTCCAAAATCGTACGGTACGCCTTGCGGACACCGCGCTCAAAAGCAAGATTAGGGACCGGTTTGCTACGGATCTTTATATTCTTGGCAATTGTGTCTGCCTCACATTCCGGTGCAGCCTTCGCGTAATTCTGGTCCGGATCCAATTTCTTCCATCCAGCAAGTGGTGTAGAATTTCCGTTTGCCCCGTGGAATAGAGCATTGAGCGCTCTTAACCAGTAGCCTGTTAAATCTGGTTATATTCTCGGACTTGGGAGGTATGGCAGGGCAAACCTGCTCGATATAGGAACTGAATTCCTCCAGTCAGCCTTCCTGAAGTTCCATCTGCAGAGTGGGAGAGACTGCACCCTCGGTGCAGAGGTGCTGTGACAAGAACCGGCCTGTGCTGACTATAATAGATTGACAATCAACATATAGTTTGAGCACAGATAGCCATAAGCTCTTTATTAAAAAGGAAGTTACCAACTGAAAAGTAAACAGGAACTCTTTCTTAACAATAACACAAAAGATAACAATGGGCGCTAATCGTAATAGTAATATCAGATACCCAAACATTGTATCAATATCGGTATCGATGATACTTTATTACATCCCTTCACCCTTAGTAAGGCATAATGACATTAAAATAATAAGAGAAATAAGGAACCGTTAATTATGGCAAATTATAGATTAATAATTATTTACAAATCCAACCTCTTCGGTGGAATAATTATTCTCTGTGACCTTCGAGGCACAATTTGACCTTGATTGAATGAGCTTCCCAATTGCTCTGAGTTCCTAGTTTGGCTGTTAGTGTTAGCATTAGTTGGCGCGCAAGTAGGTCCAACATTAAGAGGATCACCAGTGCCTTCAGTGGTTAAACCAACTGATTGTGCAGGTGGCTTGCCTGATGTGAAGCGCTGATCTCTCGGTGGACTGTCAGTACACTGAAACTCATTGTGTGGGTTTATGTCAGATGGTACAACTCTAATTTGATCTTGGTGTCTTCTCTCAATGACACCATTATCTGTTTGGACTCGAAATGAAACAGGACCTGTTGCTTTGATAATTGTACCAGGTACCCATTTCTCTTTACCAGAGTAATTTCTAACAAATACTGTATCATCAACATCTATCTCCCTATCGCGAGAAGTTTCATCATGATAATACTTTTGGGCATTTTGTTTTTGCATAACTGACTGCTGAACTGATGGGTGCAGGAGGTCCAGGTGTGTCTTTAGCTTTCTACCCATTAGTAACTCAGATGGTGTCACTCCTGTGGTGACATGAGGTGTGGTTCGATATTTAGTTAGGAATCTGCTAACTTTCTCTCTTACAGTGGTAGCACCTTTTGCACTCATTTTGACCATTGCTGTTTTGAATGTACCCACCGCACGTTCAGCTAATCCATTACTAGCCGGGTGATATGGAGAGCAAGTTATATGTTTGATACCATTAGCATTACAAAACATTTGGAATTCATAACTAGTGAAGGTAGGACCATTGTCCGAGACCAAGGTATTCGGCAAACCATGTGTTGAAAAGATTTCTCGTAGCTCTGCAATAGTGTCACGAGCTGTGATAGTGCTCATAAGCTTTACTTCGAGCCACTTAGAGTGGGCATCCACTAAGATTAGAAACATTTTGTTAAGAAAAGGACCTGCAAAGTCAATGTGTAATCTAGACCAGGGTTCATTTGGCCAATCCCAATTATACAAGGGTGCTTTGGCTGGATTACGAGCATTCTTTTGACAGTCATAACACTCTTTGACAAAGGTTTCAATGTTCGAATCCAGATGTGGCCACCAGAACCATGAGCGAGCCAACGCTTTCATTTTAGACGCACCAAGATGAGTGTCGTGTAACATGATTAACACCTGATTTCGCAAAGCAAGGGGAATGATTACTCTTGTACCCCACAAAATACAATTATGCTCTAGACTCAATTCATTTTCCCTCAATTTGTAAGGCTTTAACTGTTCATTAGTTACAGTTTCTGGCCATCCATCCCTACAATATTGATAGACAGTATTCAAAATAGTATCATTCACAATAGCATTGGCAATATCATGATAACTAATAGGGGAATTGTCAATCACGTTGAACAACATATCAATGTCTTCAGGTACAAAAAGTTCAGTCTTGTCAGCAAGTGGTAGTCGAGAAAGGCCATCGGCACAATTCTTTGGACCAGGTATATACTCCAGCTTATAATCATAGGCGGCAAGTGTGATCGCCCATCTTTGAAGGCGAGCTGATGCATGTTCAGGCAAAGGTTTGGCTTCTCCTAGTAATCCCAAAAGTGGCTTATGATCCGTACGAATAACTACACGATTACCAAAAATAAACTTATGGAACTTCTTGACACCAAATAACACCGATAGTGCCTCCCTATCCAATTGCGAATATTTAGCTTCAGCCTGATTGAGTGAACGACTAGCATAAGCAATTGGCCTTTCATTATTTTCACTATCTAAATGAGCTAATATTGCTCCAACCCCGTGGGAGGAAGCATCACACGTGAGAATAAGCTTTTTTGTAGGATCAAAATGACATAGGATTTGATCAGATGGTAACATTAATTTCACTTTTTGAAAAGAATCTTCCTGTTGACTGCTCCAATGCCACTTGGCATTTTTACGAAGAAGCATGTAGAGGGGAGCAAGGGTATGAGACAAATTTTTCATGAATTTTGAATAGACAGTAATTCACGAATCCTAGAAATGCCTGCAGTTGCTGAACGTTGTTAGGACGGGGTGCTTCGTATATTGCTCGTACCTTTTCAGGCTGCGGACGTAAACCATGCGATGATAGGCGATATCCTAAGAAGTTGATTTCTGGCTTCAGAAATTGACATTTTTCTCGTCGAATACGTAATCCTTTCTCGTTGATGAGTCGTAGAACTTTATCCAAGGTAGCGAGATGCTCTTGGTCATTTTGACCAGTAATGTAGACATTGTCGAAGTAGACACACACGCCTGGTATGTCTTGAAACAGGGTTTCCATGACAGATTGGAAGATTCCTGGACTGGCAGAAATACCGAAACAGAGTCGTTCATATTGGAAGAGTCCTTTGTGGGTATTGATTGTAGTGAGTTGTCGAGAACTTGGATCTAGATTGAGTTGCGTATAGGCATGTGTAAAATCTAGCTCAGTGAATTTGTCACCATGTGATAATTTTATAGCGAGGTCTTCGATTCTTGGTATTGGGTGATGGTTTTCGTGAATGGCTTTATTTATTGTGACCTTGTAGTCACCACAGATTCTGACAGTATTGTCTTTCTTTAAGACTGGAACAATGGGCGTTGCCCATTCCGACGTTGAAACCTTTTTTATAATGTTCTCGTGTTGTAAGCGTTCGAGCTCGTTTTCTATCTTTTGCCGCATGGCAAATGGTGGTTGTCTACATTTGATGAATTTTGGAGTTGCATTGTCTTTTAAATAGATTTTGACTTCACGATCATTCAATAATCCAGTGCCTTGAAAAACGTTGTTGTTTCGATCTAACACCTCGTCAAGAGTTTGTTGGTTCTCAATTGAGAATAAAGATGACCAATTGAGCTTAAAATGATGAAGCCAGTCCCTTCCCATTAAGGGAGGACCGTTACCCTCAACTATAAGGAGTGGCAGGTTCGCAGTTTGCTTATCATACTGCACATTAACAATTGTTTCTCCAACAATTTTGACATCTTGGCCTGTGTAGGTGGTTAGTGATTTCGATGACTTATCAAGTTTAGAGTTAACTAGATTTTCAAAGTTATTCTTGGTCATTACACTACATGACGCACCAGTATCAATGTGGAACACAGTGTTTTTATTGTTAATGAGGAGGGGAACCGAAATAGGGGGCCTTTTGTTTGGGGAATTCACAATAAAAAGTTCAAAATTATGCTCTGGGGGGCTTTCTTCATGCTGGGTGGTCAAATTATCTTCATTCAACAGGTGATTTTGATGGCGGTATTTTGTTGTAGGCGCTGGTTTTTTTTGTCGATTGTGTTTGCGATCTGCACATTTTTGCAATGTGACCCACTTTTTGACATTTATGGCAGGTTGATGATTTGAATTTACACTGGAATTGGGTATGAGGGCCGCCGCACCGATGACACGATTTAGAAGTCGCTGATGAAGCATGTGATTTGCTCATGGTACTGAACGATCTTGAAGGTTGCTGATAAGAATTTCTGGACGTGGAAAAATGGACAGTTTCGCCCTTCTGAAGTTGATGTGCACTATCTCTTGTTTGATGAATAGAGAGGGCAATGTCCATGGCTTTGTCGATAGTGAGATCATGCTCAACAAGAAGTTTTCGTTGAATCTGAGCATCGTTAATACCGGTCACAAACTTTTCGCAAAGACGTTCATTTAGAGTTTCTCGAAACTGGCAGTGCTCCGCAATGCTCCGCAGGGCAGCACAATACTGTTGGATTGATTCGTTCGGTTGACGATTTCTTCCTTCAAACTTAGCTCGCTGCAGGAATTTAGGTGGAGGTGGGGAGTGGAAGTTCTTTAGCAGCATGCAAAGTTCTTCAAATGATTTATCTGCAGGCGAGTTTGGTTGGCACAGATCTTTCAATATTCTAAATGGTTTGGGGCCTACTACTGTTAGTAGCATAGCAGCTTGCTTTTTATCTGATTCTATGTCATTTGCCATGAAATAGAACTTGAGACGTTCCAAGTAGTCCACAATGGATGTCCCTTCCACAAATTCTGAGATGGTCCCAATGGTAGCCATTATTTTGGTTTAATTTACGTAATCAATAAAAATATTTGAATAATTACTTATCTGGCTCTTTTAAAAATTAATATGTAGCACTTCGGCTCTAGATGACTTTATCTCGTCGCCATTTATAATAGATTGACAGTCAACATATAGTTTGAGCACAGATAGCCATAAGCTCTTTATTAAAAAGGAAGTTACCAACTGAAAAGTAAACAGGAACTCTTTCTTAACAATAACACAAAAGATAACAATGGGCGCTAATCGTAATAGTAATATCAGATACCCAAACATTGTATCAATATCGGTATCGATGATACTTTATTACACTGACTATGCGGAAAGTCCCCGAGGACTGTCCTCTTCATCTGCAGCGGTTCACATTTCGCGCCTTTCGTAACGAGGGTGAGGTCTGGAGTATACTCCTTCTTATGGCGGGTACCCTTGGCTGTAGGATCGTACACTATGTGCAGTTCGTTACAGTCCATCCATGAGCGGAGTTGTCTTCCTGCCTCGTTGCAGTCTCGGTAGCTCCATTCGCGATGGTGGCTATTAAAGTCTCCCACCAGTGCCGGTGGTGTAGTCTACGTCGCTCTATGTGGTTTGGGGATATTATGCAAACACAGTCCACCTACTTTCACGGAAATTCGATTCACCCCATTGCCGTCCGTTGCATTCTCTATGACCCATACCTTCGATGGCTCTTTAGCGTAAACGCTAATGCCCCCTTTGAGCCTTGAAGTGTCCTCTCGTTGGACCACCGTATAGCCTGGGGTCTGGAATCGAGAAGATTGCGCGCCTGAGTAAAGGTGAGTCTCCTGTAGTAGGAGAATATCGACGCTATGGACAGCCAGTAGCTTTGACAAAATCTTTTTTTTGCCATACTCTGGCTCTCGATATTGAGGGATAATATATGCGTCAGGTCGCTATTCCCGATGTCGCATTTTCCAGCTGATGATATGTTGGGATGTTCGCTTACTTCTCGAACGTGCCGACGACCCTGGCGACAGGAACGCGGTAGTATTTGGCTAGGCGGCCGACCGCTTCGCCATTGAAATTCCTGTTTGGTGTGTCTCATCATGATCAAAGTAGTGTGTCGCCCGGGATTGCGGTGGCCATTCGGGCACCGGGTTGGATCCTCATTAGTCATTTATCGTGCGGGCTGCTCATGTGGCTCGCTGGCTCGATACCCGGGATGGGCTCGTGACAGTCAACCGGTATTTACACCTTTGCCCTCGATATGCCTCACCAGCGACAAGGTAGAAGATCCACGAAGGGGTTCGTAACGGCGAACCATCAGTCATAAACGTTTATTACGGTTGCATAGTTTTATGTGTGGTACGTTATATCTGGCGGGTGGATATTGTATTTTACCTAAACACATAAAATCAATTCAATATAGCCTGCTGGGTGGGGTTCCTGACCTCCCATAGTGGGCAGGGGGGTACATACTGCGTCTTCAATCCCCTTATATCTGTTTTCCAACGTTTTCTGTCTTTATCTTGGAATGAGATTACTTGGTTTTGTCCTGGCCCTGGCGGGAGTCCTAGCTGGGAGGGAAAGTCAAATGCATAGTTATTATTTTGGGAGATGATATTTTTTTCCTTGTAAATCATCTCTCTGTTATGTATTATTATATTTGTTATTTTGAATGTATAATGTAAGCATTTGAGTGTATTCCTCTTTGTTGGATTTTGTTCTTTTGTCCCGGATGAGACATAGGTGATCTTAAACTAAGTACATTGATTGTATGCTCTTGGAATCTACATCTGATCCCTATTTGTTCCCAGTTCCTCTATGTCTTGCTTTTTCTTGGGCGCTTTAATTGTAATTCTAGAACTTTTTACTATCCCATTTTCTTCCTTTTTACTGGAGCTGATATAACCTAAATGTGTTGCGAGCGCCGTAAAACCCTTAAAAACAAAAACATCAAACAATATAGCCTGATTGAGCGAATTATTGAAAAACAACAACAAAGAGCAGAGTGATGTCAATGTCAACTTCCCATTATTCTCGTTTGTAAATAACCAGCTATATTTGTCCAAGCAAGCTTGAGGTGTATCACAAATCCCACGTTTTGATTGGTCAAAAATCTACTTGTTAATTAATTGTCCTGTGAAGTCCATTCTTCTTTCAGCTTATACCGCATTTTGCAGGGTTGCAATAAGGAATGCCACATCTCCATGCATCTCGGTTCATAGCATCATCTTCCTCCAGGCCCAGTTCTTTCATATCGTCCTTCACCCTATCCATCCATCTATTCTTCAGGCATCCCGTTTTTCTCTTTCCCGCTTATTGTATATTCCAATACTTTCCTTCCCACGTACTCCCTCTCTCGTCTCTTAACATATCCAAACCAATTCAATCTATCTTCTCTCATCTCTAATGATACATTCTTCACTTCAGTCAACCTTCAGTCCATTAGAATTAGTTGATTTTCCAAACTAACCACCAAAAACACTCCGTAATACTGTGATTTGTTATAACGACATATATCAATAACAATGTGAAATTGAATGTAAGCTTCAATTTAATATACGAAAATAGATCAAATGTACGTTTCAGGTTTACCCTTTATCGACAAAACAGGATGAATGAAACACTCCAGACTACGAACTTCGAGCAGCAACACTTACATTACATATAACAACAGAGAAAACCACTGCCACAATGGCGGTCACCTGAAAAGAGACCCAATTTTTAAGTCTGAGAAAGTAAAGTGTTATTGTCTCGTGTTCATGCATGAGTGTGACCTAATTCTTGACATCCTATCAAATCATCTGTAAACATGTTCATGCATCAATTTGATCTTTTCTTTTGTTTGTTTTAACTATCATATATTTTTTAAATATTATTTACGGTCTTTTGACCAGTGAAATCCTTAATGATTGTGATATGATAAATGTTTATATCATTTTTAAAATTTCTATTATAACTAACAGTTGTCCAGTATCGAAGATGAGAAATTGATTGGGAGTGATCAGAGAGTGTATCCTGTTGAAATGGAGGATGACCCATTAGACGACCAACTATCTCTGTAAGTTGATACTGGTATCAAAGTATCCCGGTGAACAGGAAGTGACATCATTTAGCAGGGCAACCAGTAAAAGCTAAATATTGTATAGTAAAATAAAAACACCCCCCCCCCCCCCAAAAAAAAAAAAAAAAACCCTCAACAGAAATTAATTAAATATGGCACCAAAATAATGATGTCGCTTCCTGTCCGCCATAATGGACTGAAATCACTTCCTGTTGTTTTGTTTGTTTTTAATGGTTTTACGGCGCTTGCAACACATTTAGGTTATATCAGCGCCAGTAAAAAGGAAGAAAATGGGATTGTAAAAAGTTCTAGAATTACAATTAAAGCACCCAAGAAAAAGTAAGACAAAGGGGAACTGGGAACAAATAGGGATCAGATGTAGATTCCAAGAGCATACCATCAATGTACTTAGTTTGAAATCACCTACAAGTCTCATCCAGACACAAGCACAAAATCCAACAAAGAGGAACACACTCAAATGCTTACATTATACATTCAAAATAAAAATAATAATACATAACAGAGAAATGATTTACAAGGCAAAAAATATCATCTCCCAAAACCATAACTATGCATTTGACTGTTTCCCTCCCAGCCAGGACTCTGACCAGGGCCAGGAAAAAACCAAGTAATCTCATTCCAAGACAAAGGCAGAAAGCATGTTGGAAAACAGATATAAGGGTATAGAAGACACAGTATGTACCTCCCTGCCCACTATGGGAGGTCAGGATCCCCACCCAGTCACTTCCTGTCCGACATCTTTAAATGTGTCAAAATGGAAGAGAATTTCTCCTTTTTCCATACCTAGGTACACCTTATAAATTTTCTCAATTTCTTTGCGGCTCTTGAACAAGTTTTCTGTTCAAAAGTAATTATAATACTGATGAGCAATTTCTGCACACTATCTTAAATAAAAACAAAAACAAACTTGGAAAACAAATCTTTTTGAATGATTATTTATTTTATAAATATTATCATATGTTCAATTTCTTTAAATCAAAAAGAAAATCAAAGAATTCAATGCTAGGTAAGAGAAGGGCTGTCGTAAAGCTTGTCCACAAAAACAAAGGCAATAAGTAGATATTTTAAAAATTCACATTTCATGCGTCAGTTCCAAGTCAAATCATGAAAGAAAAAAAAGTGACCTTTGCATGGTTTTCATTATTCTTCCAAAAAAAACAACAAACAAACAAACAAAAGCAAAACAAACAAATTAAACAATTTTTAAAAAATAAAAAATCTACAATTATAAATACATGAAATAAAACATTGACAAAACCAAACATGACACACGCCAGATTCGGTAGGAAGCCAAAGCAAATTATGGTGTTAACCTAAACTAAAACAACAAATCAGACAAGAGTTATTTACCCTTTATTTTTACAAAGACCAAAAAAAAAGTAATCCTAACAATAAATATGAGCAGCATGGTCTGTAGATGTTATCCAGTCTAGGGGGTCAATCTCTTGGGGTCACGCGGGAACAAGGAAGTCTTGCGAATGTTGTCCAGGCCCAAGAACAACATGGTCACTCTCTCCATGCCTGGAATCAAAAACACAAAGATACTTCATTTGTATGTGGATGTTGATGGAAACCATTGTTGTTTGTTTGTTGTTTTTAAGGGTTTTACGGCGCTTGCAACACATTTAGGTCATATCAGCGCCAGTAAAAAGGAAGAAAATGGGACAGTAAAAAGTTCTAGAATTACAATTAAAGCACCCAAGAAAAAGTAAGACATAGGGGAACTGGGAACAAATAGGGATCAGATGTAGATTCCAAGAACATACCACCAATGCACCTAGTTTGAGATCACCTATAAGTCTCATCCAGGCACAAGCACAAAATCCAACAAAGAGGAATACACTCAAATGCCTACATTATACATTAAAATAACAATAATACATTACAGAGAGATGATTTACAAGGAAAAAAATATCATCTCCCAAAACAATAACTATGCATTTGACTGTTTCCCTCCAATCTAGGAGTCCGGCCAGGGCCAGGACAAAACCAAGTAATCTCATGCCAAGACAAAGACAGAAAGCAAGTTGGAAAACAGATATAAGGTGATAGAAGACATAGTATGTACCCCCCTACCCACTATGGGAGGTCAGGATCCCCACCCAGGGAAACCATTGTGTGAAACTGGATGGAGATTGAGATCAACTCGCTGGCAACAAACAGAATCATCCTGGTATTTCATTTCATTGTATATTTTGATTATATTCTACTTTTAAAGAATAAATACATAAACACACTCATGTATGGATATACATGCTGCTCGAAGCTCGAAGAAATAAATAACAATGTGAAATTGAATGTAAGCTTCAATTTAATAACCGAAAACAGATAAAATGGACGTTTTGGGTTACCCCTTTATCAACAAAACAGGATGAATGAAAGTCTGCAGTGTTTCATTCATCCTGTTTTGATGATAAAGGGGTAACCCGAAACGTCCATTTTATATGTTTTCGTATATTAAATTGAAGCTTACATTCAATTTCACACTGTTATGTTTGGATATAGGGCATTTTCCTGGTCTGGTCATGCTCAGTGTGCATCACAAGACTTTATTTACCACCCAGCCCCCCCCCCCCCCTCCTCCTCCTCCGAGGCATAGAAAAAAACAAACGAATATTTGTCCTAAAAACATCCTGAAAGCTCTTTACAAGGGTCCCAAGCCAGCAGCAACACTTAATATGTACTAGGGACCAGATACAACATATGAAAGGCGATATGACAATACGACCATAAACATGAATGGAGGACTGTGATGCCTGAAGGGTATAACAGTTTATTGCAGCATGGAGCCGCTAGATTTCAGAAGGTTGGTAGGTCTCTCTCTCTCTCTCTCTCTCTCTCTCTCTCTCTCTCTCTCTCTCTCTCTCTCTCTCTCTCTCTCTCTCTCTCTCTCTCTCTCTCTCTCTCTCCCTTTCCATCTCTCTCTCTCTCTCTCTCTCTCTCTCTCTCTCTCTCTCTCTCTCTCTCTCTCTCTCTCTCTCTCTCTCTCTCTCTCTCTCTCTCTCTCTACCTATTGTTTATTATACTGGCAATATTGGTCTTTTTCACCATATAAACTCTATAAAGAAAGTTACCGTCGAATCAATAAAAGATCTTTATTCCTATTCTGAATGCGTGTGTGCTTGTGTCTGTGTGAGTGTGAATGTGAGCCTGTGTGTCTATGCATGTGCCTGAGTGTCAGACCAGGCTAATATTACGAAAAATGAGTAAAATTACGAAATTTTGGCTCCAATTTCAGAATTTCATGAGCATTTCAAAGTCATTAAAACTTATTGAAAATGACAGTTGATGCCAGACTACATAATTCTAAGTATTTTGAAATGGTATTTAATCTTTGTGAGGAAAAACTGCCTATTTTTTAAGTTAATTACGGCGACTGCTATTTTTATCTCCTAAAAATGACGAATTTTAAAGTTTTCAAGTTGGCAGGTCTGTACTTACCAATACCAGCACCAGCATGTGGAGGAGCTCCAAATCGGAAGCTGTCGATGTAAGACTTGATGGTCTCCAGGTCTGGGGAGAGAGGATATTGATATGATATGATGATAATGTTACCAATACTTTGGATAATCAAAGTAATAGTAATGATGATGATAATATTAATAATGATAATAATAATAATAATAATAATAATAATAATAATAATAATAATAATAATAATAATAATAATAATAATAATAATAATAATAATAATAAAAAATTAAAAAAAATAATAATTAATAATAATAATATTAATAATAAAAACAATAACAATAACAGTGATGATTATGGTGGTGATGATGATGATGATGATGATGATAATGATATTAATAATAATTATGATTCTTTGGACAACATGGAGGTTTTCCTGTTAACATCCGACATCTTGTTCGATGGATTATCTATATTACTTCATGGAATGCCTAGACGACGGTATCTAATGATGCCGTGGTGGAAGGGCATATAATGAGAAAAGAAGAAGAAGAAGAAGAAGAAGAAGAAGAAGAAGAAGAAGAAGAAGAAGAAGAAGAAGAAGAAGAAGAAGAAGAAGAAGAAGAAGAAGAAGAAGAAGAAGAAGAAGAAGAAGAAGAAGAAGAAGAAGAAGAAGAAGGAGACGAAGAAGAAGAAGAAGAAGAAGGAAGAGGAAAAATAAAACAACAATAACGACAATGAACAAAAACAAAAACGATGAAAAAAGCGACAACAAATACAATAAATTCTCACTGATTCCGTGGTGCTCGGCCCTCTCCGTGAGCAGATCAGGGTCATGGATACGCTGGGCTCCAGAGATGATTTCCTCTCCTCTCATGAACATGTCATAGGAGTTGGAACTTTTCTGGGGACAGAGTGACAAGTCGGAAGATTTTTACTCTGTACAATTCACTGATACCAAGTTATATTTTTTTAAAAATAATTTTAAATTGAACTTTTATATAGGGCAATATCCACAAAA
This sequence comes from Berghia stephanieae, assembly GCF_034508935.2. NCBI lineage: Eukaryota > Metazoa > Mollusca > Gastropoda > Nudibranchia > Aeolidiidae > Berghia > Berghia stephanieae. The sequence continues at coordinate 27,792,584 of NC_088371.1, forward strand.
GGTGCTCAAAGTGCTTTACAAGGGGTCATTGGCCAACAGACACACTTAACATTTGGGACGGGACATGATGCCTGCTAGGCGATATTACAACACGTTAATGGCCAGGTACTCATTTTACACCTGAGTATGGTTAGAGAATGTGAGTAAAGAGCCTTTTCCAAGGACTCAACTATGCGCCAAGCGAGTGTCGTACCACTAGACCACATAACAACACATTTTACAATTTGTAGATTTTCTTGTGCGCTCACAATGGTTTACCAGCGGATCACTTAGTTGAGATGCTAGGTCAAGAGGTCACTACTCTCCTTCTCTTTACCTGCGCTCTGGCATGGCACGTGCCTGCAGTCAGTGAAGCGAGTAGTCTAATTGGTCTGATAAATAATGGCATAGCCAAGCCACAATTATCTTAAATGTAAATCTATATCACTCATGTTATAGATTGAAATCCCCCTCACACAGTGGACTAAATATCATAGATATCATTAGTATATTTCTTTCTCAGGAACACAGCAAAGTAGACTCACATTTTCACTACATTTATCGTTTAAATCAAATATTTCTGCAATCCCTACAACAACAATCAGACGTTGCAGTTTATCATTATTCACACTAGTACATAGTACAAACTGTCTACTTTCTGTTGCACTAATGTTAATTCAGTTCAACAAATATGTAACAAGTGTAGGGGTGGGTATCAAATTTCACTGGGAATATCTAGCAGTCTATGAGATGTCTAGGCTATCATGGGTGATGAATTTGGACCAGTTACACAATGTAAACAATGTCATAATCATTTCCTGGACTCCCTACTGACCATGGAACACTTTACTACACTGACTCTACAGTTTTGTCATTAAACGTTCCCACGAATATGGTAAAGGAGTGAAGAAGACATACTTATTGTAGTACAGGAACGTATATATATATATATATATATATATATATATATATATATATATATATATATATATATATATATATATATATATATATATATATATATATATACTCCCTCTGCAAGTAGCCCTACAATACTAGTTCTTAAAGACACATCTGTTACTGATTTAAGAAATATGAAATGAATGGGTTTGTTTCATTCATGTCTCTGTTGATTGGTGTGGGAAAGTTTTATTCACCAGCTGCACTACTTGTACATTGTGAATATTGAGAACAATGTCTGAATATCTGTTAATTCCTAGGAGGTGCCACTATTATTTTCTCTATCTTGGCTGTGTTTGAGTTCCCCCCCCCCCCCCCCTCTCTTATTTTCCCCAGTCAAACTTGCCTTTGTGGAATACTATCTGTACTAACTGTTGATGTTATATCGTTGTTGTCAGTGGTATGAATTAGGTGTAGTGTGAATGTGATTCATTTCTCTTAGCCTGTCTTTTACGTGTGTATGTAATAATGTAATATGTGTGTATATGCAGGATGTATGTGTGTGTGTGTGTGAGAGAGAGAGAGAGAGAGAGAGAGAGAGAGAGAGAAAGAGAGAGAGAGAGAGGAATACCTTTTCTACCATATTCATTGCTTCTATTATCTACTACGCCACTGTGATGGTGTTGTTGTTTGGTGTAATGAAGGTGGTTTTGTTTCAATTTGTAATAGTGAAGTAAAACCTACACACACAATATATTGCTTTATATGTTCTTTAGGAGTGTGTTAAATTGTTTAATCCTCTTATCTCCATATCTTTTAAATACAATACAAAATACAAATGGAGAGAACATACCAGATGTCCAGCCCATTACATTTATGACCATTAAAAACGTAGTTAAAATGTGTTGAATCAGAAAATGAATGTTTTACTGTGTGTAATAATATTAAGACTGGACAAAGCATTAATTAGTTTCGGAATCCAACGTCTGATTGTAAAGATTTGAATTTTTTATTGTCCGCACAACAACAAAAATATTTTAAAATGGTAGGGATTTTAAAGTGCTTATAAAACCTATCAGAATAATCACAATAAAACGAAAAAAGAACCAACATAACAAGTGAAAGTAGTACTGTCTGTTCCATAAGTTAATATTATTGTAATGTAAGTGGTCATCTAGATATGGTGTTATATTACATCACTAAAATGCAATATTTTGTGTCTGAACCCTCAAAAAAACCCGTCCAGGTAGCCACTTTTACAACATGCAGCTGCTGTTGTCAGTCACTTGCTGGGTTCCAGCAGTATAACTAAGTGATCCGATTTTATGAAGAAATAAACAGCAGTGCGCTAAATCAACTTGAAATTAAGTGCAAAATATACACGTAGAAGTATGTGATAACTAAAGACGCATTCATGTCACTTAATGAAAATATTTGTCCAATTCCAAATCTATGACAAACCGTAGAAATGTAAAAACACTGGACAAAAGATAAATGTTTTGAAACTGTACTTTTCACTGAATTCATCATTTGCTTAAGTTCTGAGAACTCAGTAGCAGAAACCACCCAGGTCCCAAGCAAAGAACCAGAGTCAGTCCATGGTGCAGCTGACATTTTTTTCTGATTCCTCTATGCACTCTGCTGTGGCTAAAAAATATTCTGGCTCAGGCAAGCAAGCTATACAAAGGCAGCAAGCATTTTTTATCATTTTCTCAGTATTGGAGACGAAATTGTAAAGGATTGCATGAACACATTACTTACAGGGTCATGTGGATCAGGCATGGTGTAGAATGGACGGACGGCCAATGGATATTTGTCCAGGACGTAGAAGTCTGTGTCATACTGAAATGGATGAATGGATGGATAGGGAGATGAGAGACCACTCGATAATGATGGATAACTTTATAAACATAAAGTAAGATGTTTTCAGCAAATCTATTTGGGGAGTGGGGGAGGGGGGGGGGGGGGGGGGGGGGAAGAGGGGGGTTAAGGTATTTCTTATTTGACTATTTACCACCCAATTCAGAATTTTTTATATCAACTGTAATTCTGAGGAAAATTGATTAACATTTTTTAGACAAGATAAAAACAACAACAAAAAATAAACAAAACAAAAACATCTGAATAAATTTTTGGAATTTTTATCCCCAGAATATCTTAATTTAAAAAATCTGTTGCATCCCAAAAAGGAAGATTCCAATCCATATTTTTACATTGACAATTTGGTGGAATTGACTCTCTCTCTCTCTCTCTCTCTCTCTCTCTCTCTCTCTCTCTCTCTCTCTCTCTCTCTCTCTCTCTCTCTCTCTCTCCCTCACTTCCTCCTCTCTGTCTCTCCCCCTCCTTCCCTCCATCCCCATGATGACACATTACCTTTGCCTTGACCAATCGTCCCAGCAGTTTCTCATTCGGTGTAGACAAATCGTCCTCATCCCCAATCTCCACACCCGCCTGTCTCAACATTTCCAATCCCTCCTTGAAGCTCAGCACCAAACTGTCAAATCAATTTTTAACAATCATTATATTTTGATTCCTCAGTTTTCAAACAAACAAATCTCTAGAGCTTTTATATAGCACAATTTCCACTAAATGTACTCAAAGCGCCTTACAAGGGGTCCCTGACCAACCATAACACGTAATATAGAGAATGAGACAGACACCTGATAGGCAATATTACATTTTTTTCAGACAGAGACAACCCTGTTATCGGCCAGGTCCTCATTTTACACCTGAGTACAGTGAGAGAATGTGAGTAAAGAGCCTTTTCCAAGGATTCAACTATGCGCAGAGCTCGAACCCAGGACCTTCCAATCCGAAAGCGAGTGTCTTACCACAAGACCACATAGTCGCACTAGTAGTTTCAGTAGTTTAAGGGAACTTGTGATTGTATTAGGTCTTTAGGGGATTAGAAAAGACAAGATGATGGAGTGTTCAATAGATTTAAAATGTATACACTATATAGAGTTTATTCATTCAACCTTTGACCTCTACTTCTGTGTTGTCTGATCTTCCTAGAGAATAAATTAAAAAAAAAAAGTCCTCCAGAGCCATGAGACCACAGTTTATCTCGGTTTTTATAGTATGAAACGGACAATAAGCAATTGCTTGCTTCCCTTTTGATAGGATACTCGACTATCTATTACAAGGTACTTTCCACCAGATCAAACAGACCCAGCTACCCAATCACTGCTGGGTGGATAAGGGGATCTGAAAAAAAATCTGGACTTCACCAAGGATCGTTCTTGGTCCATTTGCATGTGAAGTGAGTGCTCTACCAACTGAGCTATCAGGAATATCCCTAGAGATTTTGGTACTTCTAAAATATAAAAATAAAAAGCTAAGATAAAGAAAATAAAAAAAAATAAAATTGGCATATGCAAAGTTTTAATCAATTAGTATAAGCATGTAAAATCTAAAAACAGTTTTCAAAATGTCCTTTGGAAGTTTTCTTGCTTCAGAATTGATAATATTTTCTTGCTTATCTATCCTCTATCATTCTGTGTGGCACAGGTCAAAAACAGAGGGGAAATAAAATTGAATTTCAAGAAAAATGGGTATGTATTTTTATCGGAAATAAGATAAAGATACGAATACAACAAAAATATGCTAAACCCTTTTCACCACATAAGTCATTATCCTTTAAAACGGTTCGATCAAAACATGACTTTAAAGGATGGTTACCTACCTTGGTTCCAAGAATTTGAAAGGCTCGGACTTGTATTGCTTGTTGACGAGTTCTATCTCCTCCTGGAAACTGTTTGAGTTGGGGGGGAAAAATACAATACAGGTATTAGTAGACAGAAATTTTTTTTTTTAATTTCATAAAGTATCAAAATTATAATGGTAGCAGGTCTGACCGGTAATCAGAAGGTCTGAGGTTCAATCCCCAGTCGAGGTCGACTGATTTTTTTGGGATGGTTTTTATTTTTCTTTCTTGCTTTGACTGGCACTTTTTCATACACACTTGGTCAAATCTTTATCTTAATAAACTATGCCTATTGTCTTGGATAAACATTTGATAAAATTGGTCAAGTTTCACATTTTGGACTATAAACTCTATCTTAAACTTCTAAATTACCCTCCGACATAATATTGGGTTGATGCAGTGGGTTATGAATATATATATATATAAATGAATATATAGTGCAGCTATGTGGTCTTGTGGTATGACACTCGCTTTCGAATCAGAAGGTCCTGGCTTAGAGTCTCACTCAGTAAACAAAAGACCTTGGAAAAGACTCTTTACTCACATTCTCTCATTGCACTCAGGTGTAAAATGAGTACCTGGCCGTTAACAGAGCTGTCTCTGTCTGAAAAAAATTGTAATATCGCCTAATAGGCATCATGTCTTGTTCTACTTGTTACCTTAAGCGCTTTGAGCATGCTTAGTGGATATTTGGCTATATAAAAGCTCAATTTTTTTTTAAGAATATGAAATAGAGGCTCATAAATTTCTTAAACGAACTCACTGTGTTTGCAACCCCTTGAAGATGGAGACCAGGGTGCTTGTGATGACATCGATGGCCTCGTGGTAGTGGTAGTTGATGGCCATCTCAATGTCCAGGCCCACAAATTCTGTCAAGTGACGATGCGTGTTGGAGTCTTCTGCCCTGAAAACTGGATGGAAAATTGAATAAAGGTGAAGGTTGATCTGTTGTGGCAAGTCATGTGTCTTTGATTTGGTAGGTCATGGTTCAAATCCTTTGAAGAGTTACTAGGATTTGAACCTGTGACCATGGAATTTTAATAAATTGCTCTGTTCCATATACTTTGATCACCGTCAGATTTTAGAACATGGAGCACAATCTTTTGATACTTTAATTCAGAAAAGTGAGTGGAGCAGGCACTTATGTTGGTAACAACAAGATATGAAGTGAGTAGAAAAGTGCCAGAAGACAATAGAGAATAAAATTTTTTTTCGCGGCGGTGGTGGGGTTTGAACCTGCGACCTTATTGGTATGACAACTCCGCCTGGCAGGTGAGAGCGTGGCTCTACCGTGTGAGCTATCCACGAACACAAAAATATTCGTTTCAAACCCAAAGTCATTTCTAGATCCCTCTCTCACCCACTTCTTGAGATCGCCGATTCGTTCACCACCATCGCGAAGTAATTTTGACCAGCAGTTAAGCTTAATAGCCAATATTCTCATCACAAACATATAACATAGAAACGATTGAGACATTGAGTATGCTCCGGTGTATGGGGTGAATTTTTAATTCAGAAAAGTGAGTGGAGCAGGCACTTATGTTGGTAACAACAAGATATGAAGTGAGTAGAAAAGTGCCAGAAGACAATAGAGAATAAAAATTTTTTTCGCGGCGGTGGTGGGGTTTGAACCTGCGACCTTATTGGTACGACAACTCCGCCTGGCAGGTGAGAGCGTGGCTCTACCGTGTGAGCTATCCACGAACACAAAAATATTCGTTTCAAACCCAAAGTCATTTCTAGATCCCTCTCTCACCCACTTCTTGAGATCGCCGATTCGTTCACCACCATCGCGAAGTAATTTTGACCAGCAGTTAAGCTTAATAGCCAATATTCTCATCACAAACATATAACATAGAAACGATTGAGACATTGAGTATGCTCCGGTGTATGGGGTGAATTTTTAATTCAGAAAAGTGAGTGGAGCAGGCACTTATGTTGGTAACAACAAGATATGAAGTGAGTAGAAAAGTGCCAGAAGACAATAGAGAATAAAAAATTTTTTCGCGGCGGTGGTGGGGTTTGAACCTGCGACCTTATTGGTACGACAACTCCGCCTGGCAGGTGAGAGCGTGGCTCTACCGTGTGAGCTATCCACGAACACAAAAATATTCGTTTCAAACCCAAAGTCATTTCTAGATCCCTCTCTCACCCACTTCTTGAGATCGCCGATTCATTCACCACCATCGCGAAGTAATTTTGACCAGCAGTTAAGCTTAATAGCCAATATTCTCATCACAAACATATAACATAGAAACGATTGAGACATTGAGTATGCTCCGGTGTATGGGGTGAATTTTTAATTCAGAAAAGTGAGTGGAGCAGGCACTTATGTTGGTAACAACAAGATATGAAGTGAGTAGAAAAGTGCCAGAAGACAATAGAGAATAAAAATTTTTATTCTCTATTGTCTTCTGGCACTTTTCTACTCACTTCATATCTTGTTGTTACCAACATAAGTGCCTGCTCCACTCACTTTTCTGAATTAAAAATTCACCCCATACACCGGAGCATACTCAATGTCTCAATCGTTTCTATGTTATATGTTTGTGATGAGAATATTGGCTATTAAGCTTAACTGCTGGTCAAAATTACTTCGCGATGGTGGTGAACGAATCGGCGATCTCAAGAAGTGGGTGAGAGAGGGATCTAGAAATGACTTTGGGTTTGAAACGAATATTTTTGTGTTCGTGGATAGCTCACACGGTAGAGCCACGCTCTCACCTGCCAGGCGGAGTTGTCGTACCAATAAGGTCGCAGGTTCAAACCCCACCACCGCCGCGAAAAAATTTTTTATTCTCTATTGTCTTCTGGCACTTTTCTACTCACTTCATATCTTGTTATAATCTTTTGATACATAATCTGTGTTGAAACTGAAATGGGTGATACAAATAAAATCATTATAATTGTAGTTATTATCATTATTACTATTATTATTATTATTATTATTATTATTATTATTATTATTATTATCCTCCTCCTTCTTCTTCTTCTTCTTCTTCTTCTTCTTCTTCTTATTATTATTATTATAAATATCATTATCTTTATTGTTATTTCATCATCATCGTTATTACAATTATAATCATTGCAAATATTCTTTTCGTCATTATTCCTTAATTTGCAAGAACCAAAGTAGAACCGTTTTCAGTAAGAGGGTCTAAAAATGTGCATCAAACTGGCCAAGATTAGAAGAAAAAAAAAAAAATCCCTACCTCCTCCAATTGTGAAGACTTTGTCAAAGTCGGCACAGATACACATCTGCTTGTAGAGCTGTGGAGATTGGGCCAGGTAGGCTTTCCCCTTGAAGTATGTCACCTCAAACACATTGGCCCCCCCTTCAGAAGCAGCTGTGGAAATCAAATTTGGAAAATACATCAAACCTTCTCTCGATTGTGGAAATGGTAGTCCCAATGGAACTTTTAATAAATCATTCGTCAACGTCACCTTAATTCGTTTTTACCACATGGTCCCCCTCGTGGATCTTTACCTTGCAGTGGTGAGGGGGCTTGAGCCACACGGGAGGGCAAAGGTGTAAATCCCGGTCGACCGTCACGAGGCCATCCCGAGTATCGAGCCAACAGGCCAAATGAGCTGCTCGCCCCGGTGTGTGACTAAATTTGATCCAACCCGGTGCCCGAATAGCAGCCCTATCCCGGGTGCCACACTATTATCCTCATGTCGAGTCCCAATCAGTCCCATCAATGGCGAAGCGGTCTGCCGCCTAGCCAAATAATACTGCATTCGTGTCGCTAGGGTCGTCGGCACGTCCGAGAAAAAAGCAAACGTCCCATGCATCAATTGATTCGCAGCCTGCCAATCGGAAAATGCGACGGCAGGGATGGCGAACTGACGCATATATTGTCCCTGAACGTCGAGAGCCAGAGTATGGCAAAAAATGAGCTTTTATCAAAGCTATTGGCCGCCCACTGCATAGATATCCTCCTGTTACAGGAGACCCACCTTTATTCAGGCGCGCAATCTTCCCAATTCCAGATCCCAGGCTATACGGTGGTACAACGCGAGGACACCTTGAGGCTCAAAGGAGGGGTTAGCGTTTACGCTAAAGAGCCATCGAAGGTAAGGGTCATTGAGAGCGTAACGGACAGCAATGGGGTGAACCGAATTTCCGTGGAAGTAGGTGGACTGTGTTTGCATAATATTTACAAACCACCTAGAGCAACTTGGACTACACCACCGGTACCGGTGGTCAGCCATCTTTCCATCTGTCTGGGAGACTTTAATAGCCACCATCACGAATGGGGCTACCGAGACTGCAACGAGGCAGGAAGACAACTCCGCTCATGGATGGACTGTAATGATCTACACCTAGTGTACGATCCTACAGCCAAAGGTACCTTCCGGGGTACCCACCATAAGAAGGAGTATACTCCAGACCTCACCCTCGTAACGAAAGGCGCGAACGGTGAACCGCTGCAGGTGAAGCGAACAGTCCTCGGGGACTTTCCGCATAGCCAGCACAGGCCGGTTCTTGTCACAGCTGGGGTGACAATACCGAGGGTGCAGTCTCTCCCACTTTGCAGATGGAATTTCAGGAAGGCTGACTGGGAGGAATTCAGTTCCTATATCGAGCAGGTCTGCCCTGCCATTCCTCCCAAGTCCAAGAATATAACCAGATTCAGTAGGCTACCGGTTAAGAGCGCTCAACGCTCTATTCCACGGGGCAAACGGAAATTCTACACCCCTTGCTGGACAGCAGAGTCGGAAGAGCTGTACTGAGAGTACCAGCAGACCCAGTCCCAGGACGTAGCCGATAGACTACTTCAGTCTCTGGCAGAGGGAAGGAAGCAACGGTGGCAGGAGACCGTGGAAAGTCTCGACTTTACACACTCCAGCCGCCACGCTTGGCGTTTGATAAAGAAATTGGACCCAGATCGGAATTACGCGAAGGCTGCACCGGAGTGTGAGGCAGACACAATTGCCAAGAACATTAAGAACCGTAGTAAGCGGGTCCCTAATCAGGCTTATGAGCGAGGTGTCCGCAAGGCGTACCGTACGATTTTGGACTCGCTACCTGCGGAGGAGTCGGACTGGACGGCCCCGTTCAGTCCTCGAGAAGTGGGTGCAGCCATTAGCGAAGTGAAGAACGGCAAAGCAGCAGGGATAGATGGTGTATATCCCGATATGGTGACGCATCTGGGCCCCAGGGCACGGGCCTGGCTAGCAGAGGCAATGTCCGGCGTCCTTGCAAAAGGAAAGCTTCCACAAGTGTGGAAGCATGCGAAGATAGTTGCCATCCTGAAGCCAGGGAAACCGGCGAAGGAGGCAGACAGTTACAGACCCATATCGCTGCTGAGCTGTCTTTACAAATTGTTGGAGCGTGTTCTATTAAACCGATGGGGGCCGGTCCTAGACGCTGCCCTGCCACCCGAGCAGGCAGGCTTCAGGGAAGGGAGGTGCACCACGGAGCAGGTCATTGCCCTTACAGAGCATAGTGAGCACGGGTTCGAGAGAAAACAGCAAACAGGTGCTGTCTTTATAGACCTATCAGCGGCGTACGATACGGTCTGGTGCGATGGGTTGATGCTCAAACTTGCAAAAATCATAAGGTGCAAAAAGACCTTGAAGTTTTCGATCTTAGGGGAAAGGCAATTCCACGTCGCGCTGGGAGACGTCACGAGTAAAGTAAGGAAATTGAAGAATGGGGTCCCTCTGGGGTCGGTACTTGCGCCAATGTTGTTTAACGTTTACATTAGCGATATGCCGAACACTTCCTCCCTGAGGCTGGGATACGCAGACGACTGGGCACTCGTTACTCAGAGTAAAGTGTGGACCCGTCTCGAGAGCGTACTCAGCGAGGACGTCACCAGACTCAAATCCTACTTTGACAAGTGGTACTTGAAGATGAACACTTCAAAAACCGTGGCCACTGCATTTCACTTATGCAGTGGTTGGCACACCCGCAAACTGAATGTCCTAGTCGGGGACCAGCCACTCCCATATGAGCCGCATCCAAAATATCTAGGGTGACGTTGGATCGCAGCTTTACCTATCGGGTTCATCTCGAAGGGGTTGCCCGGAAGATAGAGAAGCGGAATAGTCTTCTGAGGAAGCTGGCGGGATCGACTTGGGGCGCTAGCCAAGCGCTCCTGAGAACGTCCGCTCTGGCACTATGCTATTCCACCGCGGAGTATTGCGCTCCAGTGTGGGGTAGAAGCAGAAACGTTGAGAAGGTGGATGTAAAACTTCGCAAGTCGATGCACATAGTGTCGGGAACGCTAGCAACAACCCCTAGAGAATGGGGCCCGATAATGGCAGCGATCCAGCCCCCCGATGTCCGGAGGGAGACCATTACGGGAAACTGGCTGAGTAAGATCAAAGAGAGAGGGAATGGGGATACCCCTCTCATGCGCATAATGGACGGTGCCCTCGTTTCGAGCCGAAATAAGTCCCGGCAACCCTTGTACGCAGAATCCCTGACTACGGACAGAGCTGCACATACGAGATGGAAGTCGGTTTGGACGAATTCAACCCTCGTGGGGGCGGGGACCTACACTCCTCTAAGCTCGGTGAGGAGTTGCCAGGCTTTGTTACCAGTAAGAGGAGACACTGGGTAGCTGCGAATCGACTTCGGTCGAGGAGCTGCCTAACGGCAAGTGCGTTACATCGGTGGGGTCTAACTTCCTGTCCAATATGTCCACGCTGTGGGCAAGAACCTGAGACGGCAGAGCATCTAGTCGAAAGGTGTGTTGTGACGATGCTACCAGGCGGGTTTGCGACGGTGCACGAATGCGGACCGGACTTTGCTGATTGGGTCAATCGTCATAACATAATAGTGTGAACCATAAGAGGCTGCTACCACATGATGTTCGAATTTTTAATGCACAACTGTGATTCAAATAAAATACTAATTTTTTTAAATATAGACATACAAATTCGGATTAGAGACCATAAGAATAATCTATTTCAATTTATAAAATTAGAGATAAAGTAGTGTCGCCATTAATGCTTAATTCTATATTTATACATTTTTATGCATTTACATTTATTATTATTATTATTATTATTATTATTATTATTATTATTATTATTATTATTATTATTATTATTATTATCATCATCATCATTATTATTACTAATTATCTGAGAACCCAATTTCAGACATTTTCAATACATCAATAATCTTATCTTCAACTTCAGTCTTTCAGATTTAGAAGGTGTATGGACCGTTAACATTTTATTACATTCTCTTCAGTCTTTCACTATTTTCCCAGTTTTTATTTTGGCCAGAACTAATAACCAAAGCAGCCCAGTGTTCCACAAGGAATCAAGAGGCTTAAGGCAAGTAAGTCAAACAACGAACTGTCTTTGTCTATCACCCTAGGCCTAGTTGTTTTTGTTTTTTGATTTTTATTTTCAATCTGTGTTTCTTCTTCTTCGTTTTATTCATACAAACTGACTCAGTCAGATTGAGCATTATTGTCAATATTTCTTATCCAAATAAGAAAAATGATTGTACACATCCCTTCCTAATAGTTTTTAGTGCATATTTATAGGTCTGAAAATTGGCCACTTATTTCATAAGCAAGACGTATTTGAGGGAAAAAAATGAGTAAAGATGACTCCTATACTGGCACAACTACACAGTCATTCTGCACATCTCTGATTACAACATGTTTTAATCAATTCCATCTATTTCATATCACGAGCACTGATTTCACTGATTCCAATTCTTTATCATTCCAAGGAATGATAAATAGAAGCTACATACATTCCATTGGGCATGAAAGGAACATTATTCGATCGACTGCAGATCTTGTTTGCAATTTGTATATCGGGACTTAACAAGTGTAAAACTTTGAGGTTTGGGGATATTTTATCAGCCCAAATGACGACGGCATAGTGAGATGGTCAAAAGATTATAGACTATGTTCAAGATGAACTTAAAAAATAGCAAATATTAAATGGCCTCTAGATGCATCAAAAAGTGGCGTCAAATCTGAGATAGACATGAGCAATCATGGCTCTCTCATCCTCCCCATTTTCTGCTTGTCTCAGAGAGTCGATGCTTGTCTAATATTTTTCTCTCACTTCGTGTCCTGAGACTTCTGACAAAGCCTATCCAGTGTATACCTCTGCTTCTTTTTCCAATCAAGACTTTTTAAAATAAATATAGCTCTATCTGTATATATGGCCGAGGAATTTTAACTTTAGTTCTTTTCATGATTCTAAGTAGAGAGCGTCTTATGTCTATTCGATCCGATACTTCTTCGTTTCTCACTCTTCTTGTCCAGGAAATTCTACTGATTCTTCTAAGAAGCCCCTAGATTATGGATCATAAAAAAAGACAACAACAGCAACAGCAGACAAAATTAAAAGTACCCAAGACAAACAGACAAACCTAAACATACACTTACCAGAGATGATTTTTGGAGTGTGCACCTCTACAAAACCATTGGCCGTCAAGTGGTCCCTGAAAAACTTGCAGACGCCTCCCTGCAGTCTGAAGATTGCCTGGTTGGTGACGGTACGCAGGTCAATGATGCGATTGTCCAGACGGGTGTCCTGGTTCACTGTGGCAAGTTCCTGGTGAGGTTGAAAATAATAATAATAATAATAATAATAATAATAATAATAATAATAACAATAATAATAATAATAATAATAATAACAATAAAAACAATAATAATAATAATAATAATAATAATAATAATAATAATAATAATAATAATAATAATAATAATAATAATAATAATAATAATAATAATAATAACAATAAAAACAATAATAATAATAATAATAATAATAATAATAATAATAATAATAATAATAATAATAATAATAATAATAATAATAATAATAATAATCCCGGTTTTAATAGTGTGAAACGGGACAATAGCAATTGCTTGCTACCCTTTGGATAGGATGTTAGTCTATCGCAAAGTACTTTCCACAACATTTAACAGATCGAGCTACCCAATAACTGCTAGGTGGACAAGTGGGGTCAGAAAAAAATCTCGACTGCACCCGGGATCGAGCTTGGTTCCCCCCCCCCGATTATAATAATATTAATCTCATTACTTATGGGCAAAGTGTCAGTGAGGGACTAAACCATCTAGTTGTCTCTTCAACTACTTTGTGCAGCCATGTGATCTTGTGGTATGACACTTGCTTTTGGATCGGAAGGTCCTGGGTTCGAGCCTAACTTAAAGCATAGTTGAGTCCTTGGAAAAAGCTCTTTACTCACATTCTCTCACTGTGTACAGGTATAAAATGAATACCTGGCCGTTAACAGGGTTGTTTCTGTTGGCAAAAAATTATAACATCGCCTAACAGGTGTCACGTCTCGTTCTACATGTTATGTGTTGCTGTTGGTCAGGGACCCTTTGTAAAGTACTTTTGAGCATGTTTCGTGGATATTGGCACTGTATAAAAGCTCAAGTTTGTTTTTGTCACTTACACTGCCTTCCTCCACTGGTCTACTGGCATCTTCAATAAGTAATGGAAGTCTTGGGGCCGACTGACTCACCACCCATACCTGGAAGGATGATAACAAGAGATAGTACATGTTAAGACTAGAAAATAATGTAAAGGTGGGGGTTGGGTTGCAATCAGTGAAAGCACTTAATTTATTGTATTGAAATAAAGTATGAGATCATAAAAAAATCAAATTATCCTAGAATTAAATATCAAATGAGCATATAGCATATATATTCCAAACTAATTTTGATATTTAAAAAATAAAAATCTGAAATAAAATCAATGAAATAATTGTTTTAAGAAATTAATATATGCACTAGAACTAAACAACGCCCAATTAAACGAAAGTATTTTGAGGCAGACCAAGCACGGTAAAGCACCAATATAATAATAATTTGCATATTTATTCAATTCATCCAATTGATTCCCTGACCTGGTTGACGTGGAGTTCAATGTCTTGTTGACTACAGGACGTGATTTTCTGTCCGACCGTCTGAACTGTTCCCTCTATGTCGACAATGGATTCGTTGCTGATACTGGTTGGTGATGAAAGAAGAAAGAAAAAGGAGAAAGACTATTTAAAATCACTACTAAGTCTTATTGGGTCTGGATAGCTTAATTGGTAGAACACTTGCCTTTCAAGCAAAGAATCCAAAACTGATCACAAGTAAAGTTGAGTTGTTTTGTTTTGTTTTTTAATTCTAACTCCTCTGCCTATCTAGAGTGATCGAATGGCTGTTAGACCTGGAAAAAAATATTTTGCAAAAGACTGGTGTCCAATCCTATGGGTAGCAAATTGACGTCTTTTCATTTCTGCAGGCACTGGGAAAAATTCTCGCTCTGAGGAATTACTTTTCCTTGCATTACAAGCAACAAACCTATAAGATACTGGAGGGTTTTCTGTTTGTATTTTTTTTCTCTTCATTTTCAATGGGTAATAATTCATGAAAGAGAAGTAAAATATTATTTTATAAAAAAACAAAACAAAAAAAATAATCAGATTAAAAAAATAAAAATCATCTCTCCCTTCCATTCTCAAAGATTTAAAAAAAAAAAATATTACTGACTTTATATATACAATTATAAAAATATTTTTTAAATATAAATACCCACATACCTTGCAATGAATTTAATCATTTGCTTGCTAACATTCTCATTTTGCATAGCGACCACTTGCACTGTCCACTTTTGTTGTCGGATGACGAAGAAAGCTGTTTTACCTATCACAATCAAAATAAACAAACAACGACAATCAATAAGATGAAGAGATAATGTGGTAGAGGCGTTGTTAAGATTATGTTTTTGTTTATTCATTGTTTCACATTGTTATTTATTTCTTCGAGCTTTGAGCAGCAACATTTACAATTCACCTACCCATCAGTGTTTGGTGGCAGGTTTTGTTAGAGATAGCGTAAAGTTTTTTTTACGATAGGAAAAGGTAGAAATCAATTATCATTGCCGATTCAATGCCTTAGAAATTGGGTAAATCTCGGTGTCCAAAGATGTCATGGCTTTGAGAGATTAACCTTTCATTTACTTGCACAAAATGTCACAGTTAATTAAAATCTGTACACTGTCAGGAAATCTTCATGTTTATCATAAGTCAAGGGAAATTAAAATCAGGATGATATTTTGGTGATACATGGCCTTGGGTCAAAGTTGATTTTTTTTGTTTCATACATTTTCAGGATTTTGACATTGCTTGAAACACTTTGACTGTCTCCAGTTCATGTGCATGGAAAATTGAACAAATTTATTGTTCGATTTTCAATGATGGTGAACATGACAAAGTTAAGGACATTTTACCATTACCCAAAGGAATAGGCAGGTTGTTACACAGTTAAAGACTATGAGAGACCTGGTATTGAATTACAAATCAATTTTTCTATCAAACTACAAAACAATGGGTATAAAAAATTATGCAACAACAATAGATTCTTACACTCGATTTTTGGAATTCCAGACGTGTTCCCAATTGTTGCAAGAGCAAGTTGGGAACAAAATTCAAATTCCAAAAGGCAAGAGTGTAAGAAATCTTTCATTGTACTCCTCGATGGATTCTGATTTTGTTATTTCTGAATATAAGACATTTAAAAAGTATTTAAATGATGCTTCTTTGTAAAACATCTAATTTTAATGCTTAATAATCTGACGTCACAAATTATTATTGAAAATTTTAAACACAAAAAACAAAACAAACAATACTTTTCTAATATTTAAAATAAAAATAAATACAAAACTCACCTTTGGCACGACATGTGTGGAATCGACCCCTCAGCCATACCGTTTGTCCTGCAAGTGATGGGAGGAGCGTGTTGACCTTTACCAAAGTTCTATCCAGTTTTTCCTGTGATTTGAGAATGGGTGTGTTCCCGTATTTGCCTTGGGATACGTCCTCTCCTGTATCTCCATCTCCTTCCGTCTGTCAAAGAAAATTAAAGGAGAAAAAGATTTTCCATGTTGTGTTCTAGATGTTTGTAACAGCCCCTGTGACAACTTTGGTAAAACTTAAGTTTCAGTCTTTGATAAAATTTTTAAAAAATATTCAGACTCTTAACTTAACGTTAAGTAATCCAAACTATTAAGATGACTCACCGTGCAGAGCTGCCTACTTGAAATGTCAAAAATTCATCGTCTCCAAGGGAAAAAAGAAAAATTCAATTTAAATAGCTTTAGAAACAAACAATTTGCTCTCAGCATGATCCAAAAATGCTCCAAAGTCCCGAATATAGATTCTAAGAAACTAGACTTTCATTTCAACAAGATTTATTGAGTCAAAGAGACCTATGCAGCACTGTAGCTGGAGAAAAAAAATTCGTATTTCTACGAAATTGAATTTTTTGTAGTACTAAGCAGGTCTGCTCACCTGTTGTTGTGTTGCATTTTCCTTTTTGTACTGTGCCTTCTTTGCTGCCTTCTCTGCTTCTTTCTGCTGCTTCTTCAGCGCCTTTTTGGACAAGCCATCCTCACCTCTGGAAAATAATAATATGAATGGATATCAAATATCAAACTATATAACACGGAATATCAAATTAAGAAATTAAAGAACAAGCACCTATGCTGCCGTTGTTTTTAAAAACACAGTATATGCAATGTTAACCAAATAGCACATACTATGTTCTTTAATAAAACGGCAGTATGTAAGATAAAGAACTGAACAAGTGTGTATGAAAGATGGCGGACAAAGCAAGAATGAAAAATACAAGAAAAATACCATCCCAAAAAATCAGTCGACATCAACTGGGGATCAAACCTCAGACCTTCTGATTACCGGTCAAACAGGCTACCATTACACCACAGAGGTTTTGGGAGTTTTTTTCTGTATTTTTCTTTCTTGCTTTGTCACCTTTCATACACACAATCAGTTCTCTATCTGACACGACATATGCCTGACAATGGTATAGCAGTACGGCTTAGGACTAATAGTGGGGTTAGGATAGAGAGTTGAATCCTGTGATTAGACACCTTATTGATTAAGGCCATAAGAGGACAGGACTTTTCCAGTTCCAAGCCCCTTGGAAGTGTGTATACAACCAGTCCCTCGGAGGACTCATAATGAATAACAGGTTACATATTGAATCATACGATGTCATAACTAATTTTAGTAGCAGGAAGTAAAAGTATAGTCTTAAGATTCTGAAACACAAAAGAGCGAGGATGGATGATGATCTCTATTGACGACCATCATATATTTAGATTGGAAAATAAAATACCATCACTCTGAAACCAGAAGCTCAATAACACAAGGTGTTGTATCCAGTCCTCTGGAAGAGTGGTTTTACACTTCCAATGAGATTGGAATCAGTTTTTGACATCACACTTTTGTTCCCTATTACGCACACATTTCCCTCGTCCTGTCAACGATGGACAGTATAATTCTGAGGTCTTCCTTTCCCAAAGTCATCATCATTGCCTTTTTCACCCTGGGTCAGGGTATAGGCCACAGACAAACAGTTTCCATCCTTCTCTATCCTGAGCCAACTTTTTTATCTCATTCCAGGTCTTACCACTTCTCTGTATATCAGCTTCTTTAATTCTTCTCCATGTTCCTCGTGGCCTTCCCCTTGATCTTCTGCCCTGAGGGTTCCAGTCCAATACTTTCTTTGTTATAGTTGAGTCATTCTTTCTAAGCGTGTGTCCAATCCACCTCCATCGTCTTCTTCCTATATCCTCTCCTACTGGTTTCTGCTGTGTTCTTTTCCATACTTCTTCATTTTTATTCTATCCATCCATTTTATTCTGAGTAGCTTACGCATGCACCTGTTTACAAAAATCTGTACCCTCCTTATACATGCCTGTGATGCGTTCCAAGTTTCACATCCATACAGTAGGACAGACTTCACGTTTGAGTTGAAAAGTCTTAGCTTTAGTTG
Organism: Berghia stephanieae; assembly: GCF_034508935.2. NCBI lineage: Eukaryota > Metazoa > Mollusca > Gastropoda > Nudibranchia > Aeolidiidae > Berghia > Berghia stephanieae. The sequence continues at coordinate 27,810,980 of NC_088371.1, forward strand.
AAGGGAGATATCTTTAGTTCTCCAAACTCTGTTCAAAGATGTGAATGCAGCCTGTGCCTTTCCTATTCGTGCTTTCACCTCTGCTTCCGTGCCTCCATCCTTGTCAATTATACTTCCGAGATAGCAGAAAGTGTCTATATCTTCGAGTTCCTGATCTTTTACTTTGATCTGCTCCCTTTGACGCGTACCTATCCTCAAGACCTTTGACTTTGCAGGGTGTATTCTTAGACCAATTGATTCCGAGAGGCTGTTTATAATTGTGGTTTTTGTTTGCATCTGGTCCTGGGTGTGGGACAAAAGAGCCAGATCATCTGCAAAATCCAGATCATCCAACTGTGTCCAGGGGGTCCACTGTATCCCATTTCTTCTCCCTTTGGAGGTTTCCTTCATTAGCCAATCAATGGCAAGGATGAACAGGAATGGAGAGAGCAAGCATCCCTGCTTGACACCAGTCTTAATTTCAAAGCTGTCAGTCAGCTGATCTTCATGTACAACCCTGCAACTTGATCCTTCATACATTTCCTTAATGAGGTTTACTATCTTTTCAGGGAGTCCATAATGTGCCAGAATTTTCCACAATGTTGCTCTGTCAATACTGTCGAAAGCCTTCTCGTAATCCAGAAAGTTGACAATAAGAGGAGAGTTCCATTCTATAGACTGTTCCACTATGACTCGCAGAGAGGCAATCTGGTCGGTGGTTGAACGGTTTTTTCCGAAAACCTGCCTGTTCGTCCCGCAGTTTAGCATCTGTTGCATTCTTAATTCTCTCTAAAATAATACGGTTGAAAACCTTTCCTGGGATAGAAAGAAGAGTGATGCCTCGATAATTATTACAATTACTGAGGTCCCCTTTCTTTGGAAGCTTGATAAGATGTCCTTCCTTCCAATCCTTTGGGAATATCCCGTCATTCCAGATTCTCTCAAATAGTGGGTGCAGGGCCTCAGCATTTCTTTCCGCATCAACTTTTAGAGCCTCCGGTGGAATCTGGTCTGGTCCAGCAGCTTTCCCCCTTTTCATCTTGTTAATGGCACCCACAATCTCTGCTATCGATGGTGGATCACAGCTAATTGGTAGCTCATTCCTTGCAGGCAAAATTTCTGGCTGGTTGTCTGGTGGTGGTCTGTTCAGAAGGCAGTTGAAATGTTCCCTCCATCGTTCAGATTGAGCCTCTTTTCCAAAAATAGTTTTCCCATCTTTGTCTTTGACTGGTACCTCTGGTTTCCCATATTTTCCAGCAAGTGTCTTGGTAGTTTGATAAAGGATCCTCATGTGTCCTCCAGTCGCTGCTGCTTCTGCTTTCTCTGCAAGTCTGTTCATGAATGCTTCCTTGTCTTTCTTCACAGATCTGAACAAGTGTGTATGAAAGATGGCGGACAAAGCAAGAATGAAAAATACAAGAAAAATACCATCCCAAAAAATCAGTCGACATCAACTGGGGATCAAACCTCAGACCTTCTGATTACCGGTCAAACAGGCTACCATTACACCACAGAGGTTTTGGGAGTTTTTTTCTGTATTTTTCTTTCTTGCTTTGTCACCTTTCATACACACAATCAGTTCTCTATCTGACACGACATATGCCTGACAATGGTATAGCAGTACGGCTTAGGACTAATAGTGGGGTTAGGATAGAGAGTTGAATCCTGTGATTAGACACCTTATTGATTAAGGCCATAAGAGGACAGGACTTTTCCAGTTCCAAGCCCCTTGGAAGTGTGTATACAACCAGTCCCTCGGAGGACTCATAATGAATAACAGGTTACATATTGAATCATACGATGTCATAACTAATTTTAGTAGCAGGAAGTAAAAGTATAGTCTTAAGATTCTGAAACACAAAAGAGCGAGGATGGATGATGATCTCTATTGACGACCATCATATATTTAGATTGGAAAATAAAATACCATCACTCTGAAACCAGAAGCTCAATAACACAAGGTGTTGTATCCAGTCCTCTGGAAGAGTGGTTTTACACTTCCAATGAGATTGGAATCAGTTTTTGACATCACACTTTTGTTCCCTATTACGCACACATTTCCCTCGTCCTGTCAACGATGGACAGTATAATTCTGAGGTCTTCCTTTCCCAAAGTAGTGTCATCTTTATCACCTAATAGGGTTCATGTCTTGTGTAGTGTGTCAAATGTTGTAAACTGTTCCATCAGAGATGTGTTTAAAAATTGTAAAGCTCATAGAGCATCGTGTTTATCGTTAGTAAGTGCAATGTGTGTTAATGAGATCTACGAACACAGCATGCCTTACTGCTCGTGGCTATGCATTGTAGCAAGGATGACTCTACAATAGAGTTGCCCTTGTATTGTATATAAATTCCATATAATTAACATTTAAATTAAATTAAATTATGCCCTTCTGCCACATCATTAGATATCATCGCCTAGCTAGGCATTCCAAGAAGGAATATACATAGATAATTGATTAAACAAGATGTCTGATGTCAACATAAATCACCCGTGTTGTCCAATAATATTATTATTTAACTTTTTTGAAACAATGATATTGGAGGCAAGTGTAAGTCTGCAAAGATTTAGAGCCAAAATAAAAGGAAATTTCTTGGGCAAATTTGGTAATATACGACTATGGTGGTGATGGGTGTCAGTCTTCAGTGTGAAATGTATGATGTATGGCTGTGGTAGAGATGCAGGTTGTTAAAGTTGTGATGAAACGATGATGATGATGATGATAATGATGATGGTGGCGGTCGTTGCCACCACCAAAATGAAGAAGAAGAGGAGGAAGAAGAGAAAAGAAGAAGAAGAAGAAGAAGAAGAAGAAGAAGAAGAAGAAGAAGAAGAAGAAGAAGAAGAAGAAGAAGAAGAAGAAGAAGAAGAAGAAGAAATAAACAAAATAAACAACATCATCATCAACAACAACAACAACAACCAACCCGTCTTCCAGCGTAACTCCATTATTCAGCTCATCCTCCATCACGAATCACGTGTAAGTATCAACTAATCTAATTTTATTTAGAACGGTGGTTTTCACGGATAGAAAACAGATTCTTCAGGTTATTAGTGTTGTAAATTGATGGCAGTTATCGGAAGAAGACACAACCAGGTTTGAAAACTAAACAGGGTGAGAGATTTAATAGGGGTAGTGAATAAACATAGAAATACAATTAAAATCAAATGACTCTACCTAACTGAATACACTGAATGTAAAATATATTGCAAAGAAGATGACGTTCTTTAGTAATAGTAGTAGTAGTAGTAGTAGTAGTAGTAGTAGTAGTAATAGTAGTAGTAGTAGTAGTAGTAGTAGTAGTAGTAGTAGTAGTAGTAGTAGTAGTAGTAGTAGTAGTAGTAGTAGTAATAGAAGGAGCAGTAGTAGTAGATTTGATGACAACGAAAATAATAATCCCACGCAACCAGCTGTAAGGAAGAAAGGAAGGAAGAATGTAAAGTGAAAAAATTCCAAAAGCGTGCATAGACTTGATCTTCAAAGAGGAAAACAAAAGGATTTTTACTCCCCCCCCCCCCCACACACACACACACAGACACATACACACAAACAAACATTAAAAAAACACGTATGTCCTGTATTGTTCCTTTTATGATAAACTATTACTTCAATTCATAACCTCTACAAAAGTTTCTGCCCCTTTCACAAAACCATCATCCATGAATTTGGATCACCAAACCACCGAGTTACTCATGCGTGGACACACACACACACACACACACAAACACACACACACACACACACTAAGATAGAGAGAGATAGAGAGAGAGAGATAGATAGATAGATAGATAGAGAGAGAGAGAGAGAGAGAGAGAGAGAGAGGGAGAGAGAGAGAGAGAGAGAGATGTGAGTCCTGAGTATTGGTCGTAACGCGCAACCCCCCCCCCCCCCCCCCCCCCCCACCTTTCAACGTCAAAGCCTGTTTATTTATTTTCCTGGCAATATTTCTTGCAACAAACTCGTGATCACTATATCAAGGAAACTCGTCTCTTCCCCTTATATATAATACATAACTATATTACATAACTCAAGAATAGTCATGCAGAGCCACAATGCTCATGGTTCTCGGATTTTATCCCGGTGTGCTAAGTGTTAAAAGGACAATAGCAATTGCCTGCTACTCTTGGGATTGCACGCTAATCTATCGCATAGTACTTCTCATCAGATCCAACAGACCTACTTACCACTGCTAGGTGGATAGGGATCGGGGTGGGGAGAGAAAAAAAATCCCGACCATTCCGTGGATCGAACCAGGTTTTTTTTTGTCTGTTGAGCGTATGCTCTAGCAACTGAACTATTAAAGAGGGAGGGGGTCTTCCAACTATTTTCTAACTCCATTTTTAACTCCAAACCGGAACGCGATAGATAAGAATAATGCAGGAAGAAAAAAAAAAACAAACAAAAAAACAAAACATGAAAGCAAAGCATGATGCAACAACAATTATACAAAATATGTAACAAAATGTTGAGAGATAATTCAATCATAACTGTGTAGTGTGTAGTTCCTATGAGATGATACATTATAAGGACTATTGTAAAGTGTGTTCATTTGTGATACACGCATATAGGCTAGACACTCGTATCTTCTCGGAGAGAGAGAGAGAGAGAGAGAGAGAGAGAGAGAGAGAGAGAGAGAGAGAGAGAGAGAGAGAGAGAGAGAGAGAGACTCGTCTATAGATAGAATGCGCTTGGCCAAGGAGTTCACAACATTGCCATCCGGAAGTATAACGGACCAACACACAAACTCTGTGTAACCATGAACTTTTATAGTCTGGTTAATACAGTTTAGTGAGAACAACTCACAAACGCGGATGGCAAAGACAATAACAAAGGCCTGAGTGACGTCATCTGCATACTATCTATACAGAAATGATCCTCATTTTGTCAAAAATTCTCAAACCGAGCAATTCAAGGAAGTCTTCAAAGAAATCAAAGGTTTGAGAGTTTTTGACCTTACAAAGGTCATTTCATGTATAATAGATCAACATTTTCTGGACAAAATATTTAATAGTCACGTGTTAGGTTCTTTATTTCAAGAGTAAGGTAGATTGGTAATATTTGGAAATATGTCGGGGAAAAAAGAAACTAGATGAAGAAAACTCTCTCTCTCTCTCTCTCTCTCGCCCCCCCCCCCCCCCCCCCCCCTCTTACTAAAGACAACTCACTAGGCGCTGTACAAACTTTAAAAATGACGTCAAAGTATAAATCCTAATGGCCTTTGTAAAGTTATGGCCTGATACTGACCAAAAAATGACGTCAAAATGCCAGTCTTTAGCCACAAAAGAAAACAAATCGTGAGTTGAATTCAATAGTTCAACCAATGAAATAACTTGTTTCCATGAGCTCTACTAACGACAACTCACTAGACGGTGCAAAAACCAAATAATGACGTCAAACTGCCAGTCCTTTTGAATTTCAGTATCAGGCTATAACATAACGATGGCTACGCACCCACGCACTGACCAACAAATGACGTCAAAAGACAAATATTTGGCCACAAAAGAAAACAAATCGCGAGATGCCACGCTAGGACCCATCAAGACATATTTTGGCGTCATTTTTTTTGTTGTTTTTTTTTTGGTTTGTTTAGAGCCTAGTGAGTTGTCGTTAGTGGTGTCCTCAAGGAAACAAGTGATCCCATTGGTTGAACTATTATATAACGATAAGAGTCAATGTCATATCATCCTCGTCTGAGAGTTCTAAGAAAAACATGGAATCAGCACAAATATGCAGTACCAAAGTACAGCACAACAAGATAGACTTGTTTTGATTGGATGGGCAACTACTTCAGCTTAAGAACTTATAGAAGGAATGAAATTGACGTCACTCAGCTCTTTGTCATTGTTTTTAGCCAGCCATTTCCATGAGTAGTTTTCACTAAATCGTACAAATCAGACTATAGATAGTATGTAGATGACGTCACTCAGGCCTTTGTTATTGTTTTTGCCATCCGCGTTTGTGAGTTGTTCTCACTAAACTGTATTAACCAGACTATAAAAGTTCATGGTTACACAGAGTTTGTGTGTTGGTCTGTTATACTTCCGGATGGCAATGTTGTGAACTCCTTGGCCAAGCGCATTCTATCTATAAACGTTGCTTACACATCGTTTTGCGTGTTGATAAGTTATATCCGGCTGGCAGATGTGAATTTGTTCAACTAAACGCAATACATCAATTAAACAAACAAACAAAAAACCCCACCGCATGATGCAACAGTGAGAAAATTCGTAAGACTACATAAATATTGTAACTGTACAGTACTGCCCCCCCCCCTCTCTCTCTCTCTCTCTCTCCCTCCCCCCCCCCCCTTCTCTCTCCCTCTCTTTCTAAGCCCTGATCAGAAATTAATTAACTAATCGTTCCTTTCATAAACAACACACAACGTATATATATATATATATATATATATATATATATATATATATATATATATATAATATATATGAGGACAAAATTTGCTGTTTTTTTTCTAAAAAGTAAAATGTGGTCACAGCGTGAAACCGGTATTATGTGAGTGGCGGGGGGGGGGGGGGGGGGGGGGAAGCAGCGATAACTAATTGAATTTATAGCCAAAAATACGAGACTTTCAATACATTATATAGCTAATAATATTGTGTTTTATTGAGGTGAATGAATAGGTTCTAAAAGAGCGCAAAATTAAAGTTAAAGTTTCGCATTTCTGACAAACGTAACTTCTTTAACTACAAAACTACTCATTTCGTCGTCTAATTATGTTTCAAGATTGAAAAAAGAACGACCAAAAAAAAAAAATTAAAAAAAAAATGCAAGGGCGTGTATTTATCATTAAAGTATCCAAAATATCAACAACTACAACAACACCAAAAAAAGCAATGAGAAGTCACAAGCACCTCCGGTTACACCACAATTACTACTAAGACAGTTTCCTACGGTCAACGAATAAGACTTGTAAACAGCGGCGGTATTTTAACACAACATAGCCTATTAGGCCTATTGGGTTATATTTATATAGTCGTGGCTGATGCAACGATCGCTACCGACCTGAAACACACCATGACCTACTTTGACTACACTTGATTAGTTCTATTATAATATTAAACTTCCTTTAGGAGTAAAATATCAATACAATTTTATATTATTTTGTACCACCTATGTTTTCTATATTATTATTATGATCAACGCGACCTCCATTAGCCATTCAGTGTTGGGGGGGGGGGGGGGTAAATAAATAGATAATAAAATAGAGAGTGCATGTGTACATAAGAGAGAGAGAGAGAGAGAGAGAGAGAGAGAGAGAGAGAGAGAGAAAGAGATAGAGAGAGAGATAGATAGATAGAGAGAGAGAGAGAGAGAGAGAGAGAGAGAGAGAGAGAGAGAGAGAGAGAGAGATCATATCAATTCAAGCCCACTTCAATATTGAAAACCTAACGGTTCCAATGACTGTGTCCAAACGTAGCCGCCGCCATTGAAAGGAATTAAGCACATATTATCATACACACATATTCATATTATTCATACAGTGACATGGGTGTATTAACTTAGTCGTTGAATACATGGAATTGTGCCGTAAGCATTTCTCCTCGTTTTCCAAGAAAAACGGATTTACTCTGGAATAGATCTTAATAGGAAGGTGACTGGTACAATTGTGACGGAATACTGGAAAAATCTAAAAATAAACTTCGCTTTCGTCATCCTCGTTTTCTGTTGTTTTTATTTCTTAAAATTATTTGTTTGTTTGGTGTTTTTTTTTCGGCAATGTGGTCTTGTGGTATGACACACGCTTGGAAGGTCCTGGGTTTGAGCCGCGCTCGGCGCATAGTTTAGACCTTGGAAAAGACTCTTTACCCACACCGTACCTCACCGTACTCAGGTGTAAAATGAGTACCTGGTCGTCAACAGCGTTGTCGCTGTCGGAAAAATTATAATATGATCATCGCCTAACGGGCGTCATGTCTCGTGTTTCTGTTGGTCTATCTCAAGAAATTAAAATCTGAACGAAACAACAACCTATAACTGTCAACACGCAATCGGCAATCGTGCCACCCACTCCTTGACAAACACAATCAATAGATGAAAATCAACATTCATATAATTCAGGCAACTGAATTTTTTATTTCCACAAAGGATTGGAACACTGCATGGCAGTTTATTTTGCATCACTTGCGGCCGCAAAAAATCGCAAAATATCACTGATTTGCATTGCGGCCGCGAAATCTGCAATTTTTTGCAAATTTTCGAGATTTTGCAAAGAAAAAAAACCCAATAATTTTTTTCTTTTATTTTGAAAGCTCGTATAGAACGTAAAAGATAATTAAGCAAGATTAGTTTCTTTTTTACTATCTCATTTTCTTCCTTTTTACTGGCTCTGATATGACCTTACATTTCATTTGTTGCAAGCACCGTGAAAGCCTTAAAAACAAACAAATAAATTTCTCTTTCATGAACGAATTGTGAGTTTTTAATAGCAAATTTTGCTGTTTTTAGCTTGCAAAATTAGAATTTTTTTTTTCTTTTCAAAAAACCGCCATGTCAGTCCAAACAATCTGCCAGAAGAGACAGTGACAGCACCAAGTCATGAACAATTCCTGGCCCAGATGAGCGCATCAACATTGCACAGCGCTTGCCACACACACACACACACACACACACCCTGGTTTACATCTTCTTCTTTCAGCTAATCCCGCAGTTTGCAGGGTTTCCATAATGAATGCCACATCTCCATGCATCTCGGTTCACCGCATCATCTTCCTCCAGGCCCAGTTCTTTCATATTATCCTTTACCTTATCCCACCATCTAGCCTTTGGGCGTCCCTTTTTCCTCTTTCCCGCTATTTGTAAGTCCAATACTTTCCTTCCCACGTACTCCATCTCTCGTCTCTTTACATGTACGAATCATTTCAATCTATCTTCTCTCATCTTTATTGATACATTTTTTCACTTTAAGTCAACATTCGAATTCGTTCATTACCTCTACAAATCACAATTAAGATTTAAATCATTGTTGTGAAGGCGTCAGTTGACTTATTTTTATATATGTTATTTTTTTTCTCCTGAAAAATGATTTGCATGTGTTTATATATTAGTATGATCAATAAGTTATGGTTATTTATTTATTTATTCACGTATTTATCTATTTATTTTTTCTGTCTATTCATTGATTATATTGATATTTATTTATTTATCTATTTAATTATGTTGGTAGTTTCCTTTTACCTGTATTGATTTGAAATTATATGTAAATTCATGGTTCATATTGGCAATTGCCTTAAATAAAACTTTGAATTGAATTGAATTAAATTGAATCTTCAAACAAAATCCATAAAACCTTGCGCGCCCCTGACAAAAGTGACCTGCAACGCAGGAATAAATTTTGCGGTACCATTGATGAAATGCGGTTGATGTCACTTTGTTGCATTGTTTTCTTTTCAGCTAGAAAGGTGGTCAGTCAGGTGGATAAACAAAGTGCTAGCAATTAATGTTAAAGGCTGGATTTTTTGCAATACTTACAGGTCGTTATTGTTTTGCCAGCTACAAGTGGTGAACATGACTAAATGGAATACTATATCATTCACTCATAATAAACACACACACACACACACACACACACACACACACACACAAATAGACAAGATAAAAAGAAAAAAATACACACAAGTTTCACACTCCGCAGTCATATCATTTATAAAAGAAATGAAGTCGATGCCAATTAGTGCTTTGTTATTATTTTTAGGCATCCAGTTTTTGTTCTAACAAAAATATATCAATCAAACTATAATATTACATGGTTAATGTTTACATATATTTAAGTGTCGGAACGGTTCAAAATACGGGAAGATGTTGTGAGTAAAGGCATAGCATCTACACGAGTCTAAGTCTTTAGTATGCATTAGATTAATGATCAAGGACTAAAACGAATACGCATTCAATCTACATATGAAACGCGTCCCCCCCCCCCCCCCCCCCGCCCCACCCCACCCCACCAATTCCATTCCCCAAACAAAGGGATAGTATGGTCGTGATTATAGATAGTGTGGTTCTTGGCTAAGAAACTCACAACATTGCCATCAGGAAGTATAACAGTTTAGTTCACTTCAAAGGACAAGAGGTTTTCAAACTAAGGCAGACAACTCGTGAAATAGAACAAAAAAGCAATAGTGATGCATGTGTTATCTCCCTTCCATTTTTAAATTATAACAGTTCCAGATTAATCACCTCATCACAATGAATAATTCAGATAAATGAAATAAGCTTTTTAAAAAGTTCAAAAAATTTACCACAGTCAATGCTGTTCACAATTCCTCATTTATTCCCCCGACAATCTATACAGAACCTAATATTCCAGTCCATAAAGTACATATCACCTGCAAAGCGCAGCTTCAACACTTCCTTCCTCATGATATCCAATGATGGTCTGACAATATATGGAGAGGATCAGAAGGCGATGGAGTTGGAGGGAGTCGGTGATAGGTAATGAAATGGGCATCTAATTCGAAAGAAAAGCACATCCTTATAGAGACACTGGATAGGAACCATCCAGGAGAGAGAACAAGATGGAGGACACATGGTGTTTGGAAAAGGTTAGTGGAAAAAGATACTAAGAAAGCAAATTATGGGAAAGCAGAAAGAACAGAACATGACAAGAGAGAGAGAAAGAGAGAGAGAGAGAGAGAGAGAGAGAGAGAGTGAGAGAGAGAGAGAGAGAGAGAGAGAGAGAGAGAGAGAGAGAGAGAGAGAGAGAGAGAGAGAGAGAGAGAGAGAGAGAGAGACTATCATGGTTAGTTTAACCAAAGTGAGAATGGCTTTGATGGTGACATCTGTCACTGTCTGCCTTCAAGAATCCAAAATGCATTGATTGGTGTTATGTATGAGAGTGCTTTACTGAAGGTTTTGTTTGTTGCTTTAGGTCTCTTCCAACACAATGAGAGACCGCTGAAACAAAAAAACAAGCAATCTAACAAAAATAGTACAAATGTAAATCAAAATCATAACCTAAAGATATCATAAGCTAAATTATAAATAACCAATAACAAACAGGCAGAAGATTTACAGAAAAAAAAATATCCCCTGTCAAAAATACAATCACAAACCAAAGAAGCAGGATAGGCTAGTAAAGAGAAGAAGAAACGTCATCACTATCGGATCGTACACCCATGAGAACATCATAGGTATATGATTCAAGGGTGATGCTCCCATCCAACCACCCGCCTTTACTGAAGGATTAAACATACTAAGAACCAAGTGTTAAGGTGACAAAATATCTTATTACATTGCTATCAGTCTATTCATGTCCAAAACTATAGATAGAACGAAGTTGATGTCTCTCGGGGTCTTTGTTATTGTTTTTTGCCATCCACGTTTATGAGTGATTGTCACTTGACTGTATTATCCAGACTCTAAAAGTTCAAGGTTACACTGAGTTTTGTGTGTTGGTCCATTATACTTCTGGATGGCAATGTTGTGAGCTTTTTAGCCAAACGCATAGAGACAGTTACCTAGTGAGAAGTCCTTTGAAATAAGGCTTGTGCTATTTGAATTGTGACAGCACCAAGTGATGAACAATTTCTGACTGTTTTGATCTGAGCCCATACAACATGGTGCAATGCTGTCGCAAGCATGATGGCATTGACTGCCGTAATCGTAAAGAAAAAGAAGAAGAAGAAGAAGAAGAAGAAGAAGAAGAAGAAGAAGAAGAAGAAGAAGAAGAAGAAGAAGAAGAAGAAGAAGAAGAAGAAGAAGAAGAAGAAGAAGAAGAAGAAGAAGAAGGAAGAAGAAGAAGAAGAAGAAGAACCTTTCAACAACAAGAGTGAGTTTCTTTTGGATTATAATTCCCATTATTTATCTAGAGTGCTGCGACCTCAATGATAACATAACCGCAGGGTAAATTCCATATCATATATTTATATAATGTCTTTAATTTTGAATGGAATTATTCCTGACAAAAAATAAAAATGACCTCTTGCAAAATATCACAGTGAAAATAATCTGATATGAATGTGGGCGGAGAAAATGCAGTTTGTTTCTTTTATGAGGGAATGTAATTATGAGGCACACCTCTCTATTTAAACTACAGACCTGATCATTGTCACCAAAAGAGCAATAACCAGTTACTGCTTTCTTGGTTTAAAAAATGGTAAGATTTAGTGTCAGTTACAAGAAGAATTGAAACCATCTGGAAAGGTGGTTAACCTTTAAGAAGTAAGGTAGAATTACTCCCATACTCAATTTTATGAGTATCGAACATCAATGACAACTTTGTAATCATGTGGTATGACTATGACACTCGCCTCTGACCTGTAGGTCCCTGGTTTGAGTCCTAATGTGATCAGAGCAAAAGGTGAGTCCTTGGAAAAGGCAATTACATTTTTTCATCATGCACAGATGTAAAATGGGTACCTGACTTGGAGTACAGCGTTGTATCTGTCTAAAAAAAAAAATATAATAGTGCGTCACAGGTGTCATGTCTTGTCCAACATGTTAAGTTGTTACTGTCGGGAGGGGGAGTGGGGGGGGGGGGGGGAACCTTTCAAAAAGTGATTCCAGCACACTAAGTGGATATTGGGCTGTGTAAAAGCCCATGTTTTGTTGGGGTTTTTTTTCTCTATTTTTTTTAAAACAGTAACTTAACCGATAATTTTATCTTGATGAAAATGGCAGGATTGGATGACAGTTTTAAATGCCAGACCTCATCTTTAAAGGGTTGATATGTATTATGTGTACAGTACTTGCATCTAAGCCTTGAGTATTTAGTGAAATGACAAAAAAAAAAATAGAGAAAAAAAAATTATTTCAAACTATGCTCATTATATTTTCATGATAAGACGATAAGCGCACATGACCAAAATGCATGAGATGATACTTGAAGCTTCAACAGAACTTCCACTATAAATATTACTCTACAGAGCATGCAACAAGACATGGTGGATTTATTCATATTTTGCACAGATGGGAATCTGTTAGTTATCTGTGATGCTGGTTTATTTTTTAAAGAAAACACAAATAAGTCTAATGAAAAAATATCCTGTGAACTATCGCAACTTTCTTGTGATATAACACTAGTCTTTTGGACCAGTAAATACTTGGTTTGAGTTTTATACTTCAAGTGTTGCTGTTGGCTTCGGACCCATTGCAATGAGGAAACATTTCATGCATATTGTTTCTCACAGTTTTCAGAGAGAGAATGCAGTAACGGATGCAACATGATAGGTAAAGGGTTAAGTGACTCAAAATCAATATGACCTCTTGATATTGATTTTGATGTCGCAGAATCAAATATGAGAGTTATCTCAAATCTCAGATGAATGTTGATTTACTCAGGTTAGTCAATGTTCTCCCCATCGCTAATTCTGAAAGTGATTATGATATCTGACAAGTTATTTTTCAATACATATATCAGGCCTAACGCAGGCTACAAACAAAAAAGTGTATATATTGTGGAGAAAAACATCTTTTCTTTCCTAAAGAACAATCTGTTATACCATCAAAAACTATAATGTAAGTATAAGTAGTTCTGATACAGCACTCAGATCTGATTTTTGGTCTGACATTTTCATTTGCCTTTGTATAAGTAGTGCTCTGGTTCTAGTCCCACTCTGGGCAGTGCAAAGTTGAGTTCTTGGAAAATATCCTTAGTTCACATTTCTTCACCACATTCAAGTGTAAAATGAGTACCTGTCTAGTTGAACAAAATTGTAATAGTGCCATACATCCTGTATGTTCATGGTTGCTGCAGGTTTTGGGACTCCACTAAAGCACTTCGAGCACATTTGGTTGATGTTATACTATGAAAAGTTCATTATGTCTTATTGTTTAAATTAAAATGGAGAAAGTTGTCACTTTCCATATTTATCTGTTTTCCTTTAAAATCACCACGGAGAAATTATTTTTTTTTAATCTTAAAGTTGACATGAACTGAGAAAATTGGTTAAATGTAATGCAGCATGTTAAAATAAAATGAAGTTTGATTTCAGCGAACCTTGATGGAGATGGGGGGGGGGGGGAGTGAGTGAGGTTGTAGTATTGTCATTGTTTTATTTTATTCAATGGCTAGCACTATTCAGTATCTGATACTGAATAGTGGTTTTGCACTATTCAGTATCTGATACTGAATAGTGCTTTTGTACTATTCAGTATCTGATACTGAATAGTGCTTTTGTACTATTCAGTATCTGATACTGAATAGTGGTTTTGCACTATTCAGTATCTGACACTGAATAGTGGTTTTTGTACGGTTTTTTTTTTTCCGAAACCTGACAAAGTTATGGGAAGAGGACAGCTGTGGGAGTGAATCTGGGACTCAGAAAAGTGTACACCAGTAGGGAGTGAACCTGGGACTGGGTTTCGGCGGGTTTCGTAATAAAAAGCAGTTACTTTTTACGAAACGCGACGACACCCGGCAATATCCGACAAAGTTATGGGAGGTAGGCAGCAGCGTGTGTGTGTGTGTGTGTGTGTGTGTGTGTAGGGGGGGGGATGAACCTGAGATTCAGGGAAGTGTACACCAGTGGGGAGTGAACCTGGGACTCTGGGTTTTGTAAAAAAGCAATAAAAAATGGAGGGGGGGGGATTACTTTTTTTACGATACCCGACAATATGCGGCAAAGCGTGGGGAGTGAACATGAGACTCAGTGAAGTATACACCAGTGGGGAGTGAACCTGAGACTACGGTTTTCGGCGGGCTTCAGCTAGTTTCATATAAAAGCAATTACTTTTTTACGAAACCCGACTAATCCTGGCAATATCCGAGAAAGTTATGGGTAGTAGGCAACAGTGGGGAGTGAACCTGAGATTCGTGGAAGTAAACACCAGTGAGGAGTGAACCTGGGACTGGGTTTCGGCGGGTTTTGTAAAAAAAAAAGCAATTACTTTTTGTTTACAAAATGCGCCAAATCCCAACAAAATGGGGCAAAGTTATGGAAAGTAGGCAAATAATGGGGAGTGAACCTGAGACTAAGGGAAGTGTAAACCAGTGGGGAGTGAACCTGAGACTCTGGTTTTCAGCGGGTTTCTGCGAGTTTCATATAAAAGCAATTACTCTTTTACGAAACCCGACGAAACCTGGCAATATCTGAGAAAGTTATGGGAAGTAGACAACAGTGGGGAGTGAACCTGAGATTCATGGAAGTGTACACCAGTGGGGAGTGAACCTGAGACTCTGGTTTTCAGCGGGTTTCAACGAGTTTCACATAAAAGCAATTACTTTATTATGAGACCCGGCAATATCCGACAAAGTTGTGGGAAGTAGGCAACAGTGTGGAGTGAACCTGAGACTCAGGGAAGTGTACACCAGTGGGAGTGAACCTGAGACTTTGGTTTTTGGTGGATTTCAGCGAGTTTCACATAAAAGCAATTACTTTTTTACGAAATCCGGCAATATCCGACAAAGTTGTGAGAAGTAGGCAACAGTGGGGAGTTAACTTGAGATTCAAGGAAGTGTACACCAGTAGGGAGTGAACCTGAGACTCTGGTTTTCGGCGGGTTTCAGCGAGTTTCATATAAAAGCAATTACTTTTTTACGAAACCCGACAAAACATGGCAATATCCGACAAACTTATTGAAGCAGGCAGCAGTGGGAGGGGGGGGGGGGGGGGTGATCCTGAGATTCAAGGAAGTGTACACTTGTGGGGAGTGAACCTGGGACTCTGGATTTTGTAAAAAAGCAATACCAAGGGGGAGGGGGAATTACTTATTTACGAAACCCGCCAAAACCCGACAAAGTTATGGGAAGCAGGCAGCAGTGGGGAGTGAATCTGGGATTTGGACACTGATGACGATTGAACCTGGGACTGCGAGAGGCTGATTCCAGTGGACAGTGAGCTCAGAATGTACTTTTTTTCGAAACCTACCGAAATTTTCAAAAGTTATGGGAAGTGGGCACCATTGGGCAATGAACCGGGACTCAGGGAAGTGCACACCGGTTGGGAGTGAACCTGGGACTGTGAGAAGAGGATATCAGTGGAAATGAACCTGGGACTAGGGAAGATGGATACCAGTGGGAAATGAAGCCGGACTATGGGAGATGGGTACCAGACGAGAATGAAGCAATTACTTTTTTACGAAATCCGCCAAAAACCCGCCAAAAAACCATAGACTTAGGTTTACTCCCCAATAGTGTACACTTCCCTGAATCTCCGGTTCACTCCCCCACTGTTGCCTACTTTCTTTCCATAACTTTGTCGGATATTGTCGGGTTTCGTAAAAAAGTAATTGCTTTTTTTTTTACGAAACCCAGCCCCAGGTTCACTCCCCAACGGTGTACACTTCCCTGAGTCCCAGGTTCACTCCCCACTGCTGCCTACTTCCCATAACTTTGTCGGGTATCGGCGTGTTTTGGCAGGTTTCGTAAAAAAAGAAACACCCCTAACAATACCACGTGTATTCAGTAAATAGATGTCAATTGTAGTCTAATATTCAGTATCTATTTAAATTATTATTATTATTATTATTATTATTATTATTATTATTATTATTATTATTATTATTATTATTATTATTATTATTATTATTATCACGTAAATTTTAATATAGTACGGCAATTAATTCACGGAAGTACATCGCTCAATTAAAAAATGCAGAAAGTCTGCCCACATATTTATAATGAATCCGGTTTGCCTTAGATGACAAAACAAACAAACAAACAAACAACAAGAACAACAACAAGAACAACAACAACAACAACAACAACAACAACAAATGAGACAAACAGAAAAAAAAACAAGATTTTAAAAAATAATGAACAATAGAAGAGCACAATAATGAAAAACAACAACGAGATGATAACACATAAAAGATATTCGTAATAAATCGATAACTGATTAAATTACTCCAACTACTTGATTAAAAAAAATAATCATCATAATCATAATAGTGATGATGACGATTACAACAACAATAATAATAATAGTAAGTAAGTAGAAATAATAATAATAATATAATAATAATAATAATAATAATAATAATAATATAATAATAATAATAATAATAATAATAACAATAATAATAATAATAGTAATAATAATAATAAAAGTACAATAGTATAATATCAACATTAAAGTATATTACAAGCAAATAAAATTATAAAAACAAAAGTTTAAAAAATATCAATAGACAGAAGGAATTTAAAAAAATAATGGGAAAAAAAAAATAAAGTTACCCCTACCGGGATTTGAACTCTCGAACCTTAAAACTCAGAGTCAAACAGCTTATATCCACCAAGCCATGGTGTCACTGAACTCTTAGTGACATTTAATCATGTCTATTTAGACATTTAAAAATGGAATAGAATGCCACTCTTATTTTGATATTTTGAACTATGTTAATTGCATAAAAGCAGAAATTTAAAAAAATTACGATCAAAATATTTTTACAGCTTTGAATCGGGCTGTCAATTAGTGCATGTGTTCAATCTGGAAGTAGGTCAGCAGTTTATTTCCATTCAACCGAGATTGTCGCACTTTTCACTCTCTCTATAAAAAAAAGAGTTCCTTATGGATACTGAATAGTGGCAAAGCACTATTCAGTATCTGATACTGAATAACCACTTCCTTATTCAATATGGACAAGCATTTGGGTTGCGTGGACTTGTGGGTTATGGACAAGTAAGTCACCCCTGCCCCCACCATCGATACATATTTGTGTCGTGGCCTATTGAAGAGGCAGAGGCACTGGCCTATGATCATTTGGATTATGAGTCTCTAAGACAACGGTCTGTTCTTTCTGGGCATTGACTGACAAATAATGCCAAGGTATTGATTGATAGAAACGAGAGAAGGGACGGGTGCCGGTATGCCAACGCCGGTCAACTATCGAGCAGATCAGAATGGAATGAGAGAATGCCCTATTGAATTGTTGAGCAGCCTGAAAATACAACTCACCCTGTTGGTTGATCTCCTTTTCCCTGAGTACTCATTTTAATAGCTTCTCTAGAGAAGTGTCAATCAACAACTAAAAAAGAAATAAACCAACAATGTTGTCGATTGTTTCTGTGGAGTACAAAAGTTCTGACAACACACTAAAACTGCAGTAACACACTACACACGTGGAATCAACAAATGAACTCATGAACCCAAAACTTCGCGACACGTCGCTAGCAGTTTTGACCCTTTTCGCTTCGTAAGCGAATTTTTACTTCGCATTTTTTTCTTTCTCAAAATAAATAGGGGATCAACAGAACAAGATTGGAAAACCGTAAAATCTGATTTTATTATATTATGATTTGCCAAAACAAAAACAATAAATTTGACAATAACATAATACTTTTTCTAGCTCCCGTTTGACCCATCCACCTCATTTTACCTATCTGACAAAGTGGGCTGGACCAACCGTCACCAACAACGCACGGGCTGGCTGTGTGAGAGCGCTGCGTGACGATTTGTGTGTCATAGGTAGATTTATTTTTAGCATCAAGGAGCACGGAATAATTATTATTATGGAAGAAGAGAGGAAGGTTTCAGGACACGAAAGTTTTTCAACTTCTTTGATCAACTGATATTATGCACAAGATTCTTGCAGAAGTGTGAAACCAACTCCATCATGCCAAGGAGGAAACAAACCAAGCCTTCGCATGTTCAAAGTAAGTGAAAATTCTCTCTGAATAACTTTTTTTGAAACTTTTGTGTGTGAGTCCTTATCATTTTGGTGACTGTCACCTTCCTTCTCTGCGCGTGTCGGTTGGACAGAGGGATCCTATCATGCGATGACATTGCTTGAGGCAGCTCGTCTAGTTTTCTCTTTGAAAATAGGTCAAAAAATGTCCGGCCCTTAGAAATATTACTTTTTTTTTTTTGCCATCTCACTTTACATTAAAATTATGATCCAAATAAGCAGTTAGATCAAAGTTTATTAAGATCTCAATTTACCTGAGCCTGAGCAGAGTTCTTGATACTTGATGAGTAATAAAGTCAGATCAAGTGACAATGTCTGCTGAGATCAGCTGTACCAGACACCTGTTGATTTACTCTACTCTAATCATGAGTATTCACTATGCATTTTGTTTAGTAGAATTTAGGAATGTTTTGAAACCGAGATGTGATTTTTTATGTCAAGAGTAATGAATCGATTTGTTAGAGATGAGTGGGGCTCATAGAGAATACAGGACTAGAGTATGTGGTGGGGCTTGCTCTTCACCTAGCAATTCAAAAAAAAAAATTTTTTTTAACCCATCTGGTAGTGTGTAAGAGACATCGTCATTTTTCTTCTGAGCTAGTGTACTGAACAATTAGGAGCCTTAGATACACACACACCACACACACACACACACACACACACACACACACAATATATATATATATATATATATATATATATATATATATGTGTGTGTGTGTGATAAATATATAGATATTTAAATATATAGATGTAAATATATAGATATTTAAAAACATTTTTCCATTTTTCTACCCAATCGTTAGTCTTTTTCACTTAGAATTCTGATTCGAGTCTTGTTAACAACAATCTGTGTTTATATTGTTGAGTTTTCAACCCAATCGTAGATTTTACTACTTGTCACCGCCGTTGACATTGCAATGCCTCAAAATCAAAATGTGTTACAAAACTGCTCTATAATTACTTCTTCTACCATCACCACTATACTACTACTATTTACATTACTACCGTTGCTAATACTACTATTACTACAACTACTACCGCTACAACCACCACCACTACTTCTACTACTACTACTACCATTGCTACTACTACTACTACTACTACTACTACTACTACTACTACTACTACTAACTACGCCACCACAACCACTATACTAATATTATTGCTACAACTACAACAAGCACTACTATCACCGCTACTATTACCACAACTACTACAACTGCCACTGCTAATGCTATTGTTGCTGCTGCTACTGCACATGCAGTTATTCAACCACAAACACATTTCTCTCCCATCCTTTTTTTTTCAATTCGTATTTTGTAAAAATAAAAAAAAGTATTGTTTTTGGACAAGATCTCTCTCTCTCTCTCTCTCTTCTCTTCCTCTCTCACCTCTCTCTCTCTCTCTTCTCTCTCTCTCTCTCTCTCTCTCTCTCTCTCTCTCTCTCTTTTCTCATGATTATTATTGTTGTTGATAATAATTATAAATTAATATTAATAATTTCATTTTTATTGGGTTTTTTTTGTTGCTGTTATAATATGTTTTTCTTTTTTATCTTTATCTTTGTGATCAATTATTGTTGTTCATGGTGGTGGTGTTGGTGGGTGATTGTTGTTAATATTTATTCATTAATTCTTGTGATTTTGTTTTGTTTTATTTTGTTGTCTTCCGTGATAATTATCTATTTCTCTTCGTGTTTACCTTTCTCGCTACTGTATTCATGGAAGTGTAAATTTAGTTTACTTTGTGTTTGATTACTTTTACCAAGTTAAAAAAAAATTACTGTCCTTTTTTTTTTCTCACTTTGAAAATTCCGAGTTGGCGCCGTCTGGCTGGAAGCGGTATGGTGAGAAATGCTTCACCCCCCCCCCCCCCCCCCCCCCCCTCCCTCCCCTTTCATCTCCCGTCTTTTTTTATTTTTGTCGTCTCACGAACGTCGAATGTAGAAAATCAAATAGAGGGCGTATGGCTATGCCATTTGTATTTGATTTTAGGACCCGGGGGTTCTCTTCCCAAATGTAGTTTAGATCACTTGAATGATATTTTTCATGATAATATTCCCTATTTTCTATCCTTTTTTGTTTTTTCTTACTTTCTTTCTGTCTTTCTTTCTATCTTTTTTCTGTATTTATTCATTTTAGTTATGGATTTATTTTTTTCAAATATTTATTTATTTAGATCTAATCCAGCGTGTACAATTTGCAAGCGGCACTCATAAATTATTGTCTTTTTCTTGGATGAAACTACATAATATATATATATATATATATATATATATATATATATATATATATATATATATATATATATATATATATATATATATATATATATATATATATATATATATATATAGTTTTGTCCAGGCCTTGATTGGGATTATTCGCCTAGAGGGGATCAGTCCTAAGCACGTGTTTTCGGGAGATCGCATGTTTTTCTCTTTCTGTAATGACTTAATGACGTATATAAACTCTTGTTTTAAAGAATATTGTATTTTATTGTGTTTGCGAGAGTCAAATTTTGTTCAAGTGTGTGTGTGTGTGTGTGTATGTTGTTTTGTTTGTTTGTGTATTTTTTTTTTTTTGTATCGATTTTTTAAAAATCCAAAATTTGAGACTATGTGTTGAAATTTTCTGATTTTAGTTGGGAATTGATGTGTTGGCCTCCAATTATTACAATGCTTCAATATTAAAGAATATTGAAGTCACAGTTCATCGTATAGATAGGGTTGGAAAACATTTTGAGTTTATCCCTGTTTTGTTTGTTTTTGTTTTTTTAATTCATTCTTTCTGTAATTTATGTTTATCATTTATTTGTCTTTTTCTAAATTCTCTTTGTTTATTAGATGAGATAAAGAGAGTGTAGATTTGTTTCTGACAGGTCTGTTTTTCTTTTGACTCTAGGTGCACATTTTAGCAGGTCTGATTTCCGAACGCAATTCTATGGGCTTGTTTTAGTTTTAATGTTATTGTAACGCAATGTATTTCCACTCGAGCAATGAGATCGTAACTATTTGGATTATCAGACCTGTAAATAGGTATATATTGGTTTTAGAGTATTTCCGTTTGAGCAATGAGACCATAACAATTCATGTTGTCAGACTTGTAAATGGGTACACATTGGTTTTTAGAGTATTTCCATTAGAGCAATGAGACCACAACAATTTGGGTTATCGGTCCTGTACTTAAGTATAGATAGAATGCGCTTGGCCAAGGCGTTCACGACATTGCCATCCGGAAATATAACGGACCAACACACAAACTCTGTGTAACCATGAACTTTTATAGTCTGGTTAATACAGTTTAGTGAGAACAACTCACAAACGCGGATGGCAAAAACAATAACAAAGGCCTGAGTGACGTCATCTGCATACTATCTATAGATAGAATGCGCTTGGCCAAGGAGTTCACAACATTGCCATCCGGAAATATAACGGACCTACACACAAACTCTGTGTAACCATGAACTTTAATAGTCTGGTTAATACAGTTTAGTGAGAACAACTCACAAACGCGGATGACAAAAACCATAACAAAGGCCTGAGTGACGTCATCTGCATACTATCTATACGTCGTCTTGAGCTCGTCTCTGTGAGTCTCAAACACAGGCGATTGTGCTTGGATGGAAGTGTGTTTTCTGTTTGATGAAATCTCCTTTGTCTCACTTGTTTTTGATTCATAAAAATTAAAGTGGCTTTTATTTCGAATTCTTTGATGAAGTCTTTTTCTAGATTGCCTAAGGTTGTTTTGTTTTTTTTTTCTATAAAGTCCAATGTGTGTGTGAGAGAGAGAGAGAGAGAGAGGGGAGAGAGAGAGGAGGAAGAGAGAGAGAGAGAGAGAGAGAGAGAGAGAGGTGTATCTCTTTATACATCATACTACTTTCTCTTCCCCTTCCCTATCCATTTTTTCTGGTTTTGTTTTGTTTTGATTTGTTTTAAATTTAATTCAACCCCCCACCTCCCAACAATTTCTTTACTTTTTAGTTAGGCAATCCAGACAAAAACATTCGTGCCCGCACGTGAGATAGTGACTATATTTAGTAATATGGGCTTTTATTTCCTTCTCACCACAACCGCCCCACCCCGCCCGCCATCACTGCTCACCATGGCATCAGAAATCCGTCGTGAGATCTGGTAGTCGTCGTCATCGTCGTCATCATCGACAAGGACGACGACGAAGTGTGAGTGAGTAAAATTGTTCAGCTATTGATTAATCGAAGGTTTTCATCACGTCTCCTGTAGTATGCACGTCCACAGACTTTATGTTATATGTGTAAGCATTTTCCTTGGTAACCACTACACTATAAAAAGGGTCCCTAAAGGGTCAAATTTAAAAATATTATTTTTTTTTTTTGAGAAATGATTTGATAAAAAAACCCAACAAATTAATAAAAATAAAGTTCCGTTTATTAATCCCATAGGGGAAATTTGTTTCTAGGGTCTATTCCAAGTGAAAACTGGAATAGCCCTGGCGTCCGCCGCAGTGCAGCGCCGCAAACTGAGCTAGGGCGAGGTGACTTGCTCAAGGTCACACAACGTAGCGGGTATGAACTCAGTACCTTTCGGGTACGAAGCAAAGATCGTACCGCAGAGCCACGCTGTCCCATACCAAGCAAACAAAAACAAACAAACATACCAAAGTCCTGGAAAGGTAAATAAAACCAAGTGCAAATAATATGCACTGGTGAAAAGCGCGAAGCGCAAGATTTTCCTTTCTACAATGATGTAAAATTATGTCTCTTGGGCATTGTCTGAAGAATTCCCAAAGTTTCGTGCACGTTCTTCATTATACAATAATATATTGATATAATTTGCGTGTTAGTTAGTCATATTTCAAGTTTTCGCGGGAGAGTGTGTGTGTGTGGGGGGGGGGGGGGGGGGGGGGGGGGGGGGGGGGGGGGGTTTTGGATTTGGGGGGGGAGTTTTATTTTGTTTTAAAAGAATCTTACGTCACCTTCTGCGAAATGTATTGTGGACTTGTGAAATATTTTGGGGAAATGTCCTAGAATCTATTTTGTATTTTGCGTAGTAAAAAAATGTGTGGCCCAACGCAATAACAAGGTATTTTGTTGGGAATGATCAATTTAGGAGGTCTGAGGTTAGGCCACATTCGAGGCAGGCTGTTTTTGGGGGATGTTTTTGTTTTCTTGTAGTTTTCTATCTACTTGATTGGGTAGCTGGGTCTGTTAGATCTGGCGGAAAGTACTTTACGATAGAGTACCGTCCGGTCTAATGGGTAGCGAGCAATTGCTATTGTCCGTTTCACGATATAGAAACTGTGATAAACTCCGGCTTCATGGATCGAATGACTCTGAAGGCTGCCTTTTTTTTTTTTTTTCTTTAGTCGTTCAGTTCAGTTTTTCGGCATCGGGTTAGCTCCGTCATCAGTGGGCCTGTGTTATAACACGTCTTGTCACTGAAGTCTAGCAATGTTAAGCGTGGTCAGTGGCCGGATGTCTGGCAGTGTTTGTAGAAAATTCTGGTCCCGATGTTGTATCTTCGTGCAGGGCACTTTACAATTTACAGAAATTACCCAACTCGACTCGGGTGTAAATGAGTACCTGGCGACAGGCAGTGACGGATATTGTAAAGCTATTTGTACAAAAAGACTGGTGACATATCAAATGAAACATGGCTCCATAAGGCCTGTTGGGGGAATAATTGAGGCATCGTGAAGCGCGTTGAGCATGGTAAATTCTTTGAAATGCACTATAAATAATAAATGTTCATATTTAATTAATTTTTATTTATAACATTCCTTTTCGTTTAGTTTTTCTTTTGCTCCTTTTATGTGTGTGTTTTTTTTTAACGTTGCTTTTGCTTGTAGTCCTGGCAGGTGTCATTTTGATTTGTAATTCGGTCTCTCGCGTGCTCGTGCTAGTGTGCTGCTTTTTGGTTTATCATTTATTTCTTTTTTTCTTCTCTCTCTCTCTCTCTCTCTCTCTCTCTCTCTCTCTCTCTCTCTCTCTCTCTCTCTCTCTCTCTCTCTCTCTCTCTCTCTCTCTCTCCATGGCACATGATTATCAAGTCTTGGGGTTTTCCCATGGCCCGGCGGCGGTGGTGGCTGCTCATCATTGCCCCCCCCCCCCCCCCCCACCCCAACCACCAACACCACCACTATCATGGTCACCACCACCACCACCATTGGTGCTAGCATGTTCATATGTATGACATAGCTACATATTGCACTATGTATTCCTATAGATGGCATTGGCGATAGTTAGTAATACATATCATACTGATTGTTGTTACTCACACACTGCAGCAGCCGTCAACACGTTTTTCTTGCACGCTCATCCCGCGTGATTCGAGACAAAATTGTCACACATTTTACTTTCTTTAATGTTTTTTTTTTTTTTAATTTATTTATTAATTTTTTTTTTAATTTTTTTTTTAAAGACCAGGATGGGATCCGATTTTTTTCTCACATATTTCAACCTCTCCCCTTCTCTCTCCATATTCGAATGTTTAAAAAAATGCTTTTTAAAGTTTCAATTTTAAAATGATCTGGATTGACAATACAACACATCACCACATTGTCGTGTTGGGCCAGTCGGTTTATAGAGAATTAGGAGGAATAGAGGAATAAAATAGAACATAATAGATCTATTGGTTCTTGTGCTTTGTGTTTCTTTGTCTGTTTGTTTGTTTTTGTGAACTAACAAATCCGAAGAAAGCAAGCACGCATAGACACGTGTAAAAAATTTAAAATGGAGTGTCTTGTTTATGGGTGCGTTGATCGGATTAAGATGCATAATATACATATTAATATAGCGCAATTTTAAAGTTTGGCCCTACTTAATGAGCTTCTGTTATGGTTCCTGAAGAGCGAATGCAACTGACTTTATTTCATACAACAGACACGTCGTCCGTATATAGATAGTATGCGCTTGGCAGAAGCTCACAACTTTGCCATCCGGAAATATAACGGACCAACACACAAAACTATGTGTAACTATGAACTTTTATAGTTATAGTCTGATTAATACAGTTAAGTGAGAATTACTCATAAACGAGGATGGCAAAAAACAATAACAATGACCCCGAGTGACGTCAACTTCATTCTATCAATATGATGATCACACGGCCTGTTTTATCCATACTATATAGCCAAGTACATAAATACTTAGTCACAAGAGATGTGACGTTACTTCGCCATCAAAATGTTTGAATTTGTGTTGATTTATATTTCAAGATTTAGAATGTTTTGGGGTTTTCATCTTAGTATTTTTGAGCTGTTGAATTTTGAAAATGCAAATTCGCATCTGAAGTTTTACGAGCCTATGATCGTCAAATCTGTTTTTATGCGCTTTGCATGCAGAGCTCAACAGTTTTAACTGGCACAGACAGTCCTTGCAGTAAATATCATAGAAGAAGAGTAGTTGGTTGGTCACATGGACAGTCGTTGCAACACCCACCCCACACCGCTCTCATCCTCAACTCACATTCCGCTCTCAGACCGCACACGCGCACAAAACACCTTTTTCCCCCGTCGCCTCCGAACCCTTCCCCTAAACCTTCAACAATCTTCCTTACCCTCCCCCCCCCCCCCCCCCCCCAACCCTCCTCTTTTCCCATAACCGATATTATTTTGACAAAATGCTTAATCAAATCTGTTATGGAAAAGTCAGTATTTTCAATGGTATTTTTTTTTTTTTATCGCAGTCGAAAAATAATGCAAGAAATATTGCTTGGTTTCCACGAGCGATCCTATTTGGGGGGGGGGGGGGGGGGGGGGGGGGGGGGGGGGGGGGGGGGGGGGGGGGGGGGGGTGAGGTGGAGGTGAGTAGGTGTGTGAATATGTGTGTGTGCATGGAAGGAAGGGATAGGGGGGGGGGGGGGGGGGTGAGGTGGAGGTGAGTAGTGTGTGAATATGTGTGTGTGCATGGAAGGAAGGGATACGGGGGGGGGGGGGGGGGGGGGGGGGGGGGGGGGGGGGGGGGGGGGGGGGGGGGGGGGGGGGGGGGGGGGGGGGGGGGGGGGGTGAGTGAGTTGTGGCGGCAAGCTAAGCCAGACAGTCCACCAGACATAATCACGACTTTATTTTTGGTCGTCGTCGTAATCGTTGTTGTCGTCGCCATCGTCGTCGATGTCGCCATCGTCTTTGGTTGTGCATGCGCAAGAGATATGTTATTTTTAGCTAGCTGTGTGATATTTCCACGGGTTTTTGTTGTTGTTTGTTTTGTTTTGTTGTTTTGCTTTGTTTTTTTTTTTAACGGTCGGGGCTGTTGCCGTTGCTTCTGAATCTGTTGCTGATCTCAGACATCAGACGTGGAATTAGAAAATAGAACGTGAAGTATCCTATAGTGTTGTATCATTTTCAATGTTGAGCGTGAGTTGTGTGGGGTTTTTCGTTGGTGTTTGTTTTTCTTCTTCTTTTGTTGTTGTTGTTTTTGTGGTTTTACAGTTGGTCTTATATTTTTAAAATTGTATTTCTTGTTTTTATTTCTTGTCTTTTTCTTTTTCTTTCTTATGTTTGTATTCTTCTTCTTCTTCTTCTTCTTCTTCTTCTTCTTCTTATTATTATTATTATTTATTATTATTATTATTATTATTATTAATTATTATTATTATTATTATTATATTTTTTAAAAAAAATTATTTATTTATTTATTTATTTTTTTTTAAAATTTGATTATTATTATTTTTTAAATTATTATTTTTTGTTCTTTATTGTGTCGTTAACTTGAACGTATGACGTCTAAAGTAGCTTCTAACCCCCCCCCCCCCCCCCCCCCCCCCCCCCCCCCCCCAAAAAAAAAAAAAAAAAAAACAACAAAAAAAACACCTAAAAAAACAAGCGATTTTGTGTGCGATTAGTAATAGGACATGTAGGCCTAGATAAATTGCTCTGCATGGTGTCCTTGGTAAAAAGGCGTTACTCGTATATATAATGACCATGTATTCTCGACGCAGATATGAATGAGTACCTGGTCTTAGGCAGCATCGTTTATTATTATAAAGGGTTTTTTTTTAGTGGGAGGGCGTCTGGCATTGATTTAATTTTATAAAACAGAAAGAGTGCAAATGAAATGAATCTATAAGTAATAAGGTATAGAACGCAAATGAAATGAATCTTTATGGGATAGAACAAAAATGAATCGAATCTATAAGGAATAAGGTATAGAACGCAAATGAAACGAATCTTATAAGGGATAGAACGCAAATGAAACAAATCTATAAGGGATAGAACGCAAATGAAACAAATCTTATAAGGGATAGAACACAAATGAAACAAATCTATAAGGGATAGAACGCAGTTGTATTGAATCTATAAGGGAACGCAGTTGTATTGAATCTATAAGGGATAGAACGCAAATGAAACAAATCTATAAGGGATAGAACACAAATGAAACAAATCTATAAGGGATAGAAAATGTATCGAATCTATAAGATTTATAACGCAAATGAAACAAATCTATAAGGGATAGAACACAAATGAATCGAATCTATAAGGGATATAACACAAGTGAAACAAATCTATAAGGGATATAACACAAATTAGTCGAATCTATAAGGGATATAACGCAAATGAAACAAATCTATAAGGGATAGAACACAAATGAAACAAATCTGTAAGGGATAGAACGCAAATGAATCAAATATATAAGGGATAGAACACAAATGAAACAAATATATAAGGAATGCAAAGATCAAACATAATGTAAAATATGGAATTATATGTTAGTGCACAATGGAGCATCTGGCCTCTTTGTTCGGTTTTCTTGCTTCTTAGCCACCGGACACTTTGGCGGAAAATACTGTAATATCCTAGTGGTTGCACCGAATAGATTTTTATTTACCCCCCCCCCCCCCCCATCCCCTCTGTCCAGTCCATCATACAAGGATTGCGTTGCCATGTGTAATCTGATGTGTCCGAAAGTTATGGAAAAGGTAACGAGCTATTATAGTACTATTCGGTTTTAGCTTACAGAAACCGGGGTTAACTCCAACTACATAAGCCTAATGACACCTACGACCTTTTTGTTTGCTGTCTATGGTTTCTCCACTGTGTGTGTGTGTGTGTGTGTTTGTGTGTGTGAGAGTGTGTGTGTGTGTATAACATCTAAATCTTCTCAATTTTGGATTCATTGGTTAGAGATAAATTCTACATGTTGCAACCGTAATACGGAGATGATTTAAATGTTTTACGCAATTTGTTAATGTGGCCAGGAGACCGTTATAATTTTTTATCTCTCCCCTCCCATAATATCAACGTTCAATTCCTGCCTCTTGTCTCTCTCTCTCTCTCTCTCTCCTCTTCTCTCTCTCTCTCTCTCTCTCTCTCTCTCTCTCTCTCTCTCTCTCTCCCCCCCCCCCTTCCTTCTCTCTTTATCTCCCCTCTCTCTCTCTCTCTCTCTCTCTGTGTGTGTGTGTGTGTGTGTGTGTGTGTGTGTGTGTGTCTGTGTGCGTGCGTCTCGTTGCTAAGCAGTGGGGACGAATTCCAGACGGATAAGCTTTTTGAAAAAAAAATAAACACGAACACAGAATAATAACACAAAGTAAAAGAAAAAAAACACAAAAACGTGCGTGAATTTCCGCGTGCGCGCGCGTGCATTTATCATCATCACCTCAACTACTCACTCCCAGACTACTTACTACCCAGTCGAGACAAATACAGCCACCATCCGTTCCCACCCCATTCACCCACCCATCCATCTTTCTGAACTCGCCCACAACGAAACTGGACGACGCCTCGACAGCGACGGCGGCGACGATGATGACGACTGTCGTATGGCCAAGAGTGTGAGCACAAATTGCACACGCACGCGCGCGCACGTAGGAATGTACGCACATTTAACGGTGGTATCAGTATAGTATACATATGATTTATATAAATATAGTAATGATAAATAATAAAGGATTTGATATTGTCGTCGGCTTGCATTATTAGCGGTCACTGTGATAGTCTTAGTAGTTCTGGTGGTGGTCAGCGCTGGTCATTTTTACAGACTATTTCTGTGCGGTGTCTCGTAGTGCTAAAAATATACCGTTGATATCGATAAGATAACTGTATATTACATGTAGTAAGTAATAAACGATGGTTTTTCTGCTCACGATTTTGACCCCTTGGTTGTGCTGGAACGACTTGCGTGCTATAAAAGGCTGGATTTAAGCGCATGTGCGTGATTGTTGTTGCGGACACTGTTGTTATTTACAACGTTATTAATGGTGTTATGATGTTATCGGTGGTTTATCTGTAGAGGTATTGCAAAGTGTGTGTGTTTTCTAAAGGGACCTTAGTAACTCTTTGCATTTCTATATCTTATTTATATTTATTTGTTTTCTATTTATTTATGTATTTAGTTATTTATTTATTGATTAATTTGTTATTTATTAATAATTAAATGAAGTGTTTTTAAAATTTATCTATTTATTTATTTTTCTGAATATTTATTTTGTGATGTACTAAAATGTTATTTCATGATGTATGCATCAAAAATTCTCCAATAATAAGTTATATGGAAAAATAATTCGCTTTCATCGGTTTCCCTCGATTAAATGTTGAAAAATAAACCAAAAATTGACGAACTAACATCAAAATTATAGATAGATAGTTATAGCTACCGTATAATGATAATGGGTTTTTTTTTAATAGCGTGGGCAAAGTTGATTTTCTGTGCATACTTTTTTGGGGTTGCTTTTCAGAAACTAATTTTCCTTTTCTGTTGGAATTGGATCGTCAGTTTTGTGTAGAAATATGTTTTTTTATAAATAAATTTATTTTACATAATTCACCTGATTGAATCTGTTTCCAAATAACTTGTTATTATTAAAGTATTTTTGTGTCGAACGTCATGAAAACGTCCTTTTGGCACAGTATGTGTTACTTTCTCATTTGTTTGTTTGTTTGTCTCGGTCAGAAGTGATCAATAAAGCAAAATACAAAAGTTAGCGGTTTGTTGGAGCTGTAGGCAGGTTCTTCTATGCCCCCCCCCCCCCCCCCAGCCACTCACACACACACTCACACACACACACACACTCACACACACACAACTCACACACACACACACACACATTTATTGTCTCTA
>NC_088371.1:27844071-27846571 GCF_034508935.2 Berghia stephanieae
TCACGGAACCACCATCGATTTTATTGATGGCGTTCCTAGGGCCGGTCAACGGAGTAACATTGATCTTTTTGAACATTTATTTGTTTATTTATTTACCTTTTTATTTATTCTCATTTTAAAATTTATTTATTCATTCATTGATTCCTTCATTTGTCTATTGTTTGTATCTTTGTGCTTTCAGTCGTCCATTTATATATGAAAGTATTTATTTATTGTTTAAATTATTTATTTATTTACGGTTTATATTTCTTTATACATTCGTTAATTTGTTGATTATTATTATTATTATTATTATTATTATTATTATTATTATATTATTATTATTATTATTATTATTATTATTATTATATTATTATTATTATTATTATTATTATTATTATTATTGTTATTACTATTATTATTATTATTATTATTATTATTATTATTATTATTATTATTATTATTATTATTATTATTATTATTATCCTCATCTTTATCGCTTTTTAGTTAATAATAGAACGGACAAGATATAGTCCTAAATCCTGTTCTATAAATGGGTAGTCATCGTCATCGAACAGTCATCGACTTCTAGATTGGATGGATTACTGTGCCCAGCTTTACTGCTGATCGCGTGCAAAACAAGTAGAGATTTATTTCTTGTTCGTTCATGTCCGGACTTCGATGAAAATATCGTCTCTTTTATCGATCGAGTTAACGACGTAGTCGATTCCAAAACCCGGGATTTATTGTGTGAGTATTGAAAGAATGTTTTTCTTCCTTTCTGATGTTTTGCAAGGATGTTTGTTTTTATACTCTTTTGCAGAAGTCCATGGTTGATTGATGTATTGTTGGTATTAGCTATGTTTGTTATTATCATTCTTATTTTTTCTTTATTTATTTAATTCTTCTCATCGTTCTTCTTCTTCTTCTTCTTCTTCTTCTTCTTCTTCTTCTTCTTCTTTCTTCTTCTCTTCTTCTTCTTCTTCTTCTTCTTCTTCTTCTTCTTTCTTCTTCTTTTCTTCTTCTTCTTCTTCTTCTTCTTCTTCTTCTTCTTCTTCTTCTTCTTCTTTCTTCTTTTTCTTCTTCTTCTTCTTCTTCTTCTCTTCTTCTTCTTCTTTCTTCTTCTTCTTCTTCTCACCCCCCCCCCCCCCCGACAAGTCGGAATGTATTTTAACTTAATCTTATTTGAATGTGTCGATTTTTAACCATATTTTGACGGTAAACTTTCTGATCCAACCCACTCCCCCACACAACTATGTGTAACCTTAAACGTTTATAGTCGGATTGGTGTGTTTTAGTTAAGGGACGGTGTGGGTAATTATAAGGATAACCCTTCAAATGGTGGAAAACGGTATTTTATTATCTTAGAAATAATATTATAATTGTCTTCTAAAAATAGACTATAAAGGCAAGAAAAACACTTACCAAAAAAATGACGTCGAAAGACAAGTCTTTGACCACAGAAGAAAACAAACAAACCGTGAGTTGTAGTCAATAGTTCAATGAGGTCATTTGTTTCCTTGAGCTCTACTAACTAACGACAACTCACTAGGTGGTCCACAAACCTAAAAATGACGTCAAAATATGGGTCTTAGTGGGTCTTAGCGTAGCCATAGTTAACTTATAGTCTGATACTGACCAAAAAAATTACGTCAAAAGACCAGTCTTTGGCCACAAAAGAAAACAAATTGTGAGTTGTATTCATCAATAGTTCAACCAATGAGACCACTTGTTTCCATGAGCACTTCTAACGACAACGAACTCGGCGGTGCAAAAACCAAATAATGACGTCAAAAGACCAGTCCTTTTGGGTCTTAGTGTCAGGCTATAACTTAACGATGGCTACGGTCTAAGTGAGTGTGAGCGTAGCCATCGTTATGTTATAGCCTGACGCTGAAATCCAAAAGGACTGGTAGTTTGACGTCATTATTTGTTTTTTGCACCGCCTAGTGAGTTGTCGTTAGTAGAGCTCATGGAAACAAGTTAATTCATTGGTTGAACTATTGAATACAACTCACGATTTGTTTTCTTTTGTTGCAAAAGACTGGCATTTTACGTCATTTTACGTCATTTTTTGGTCAGTGTCAGGCCATAACTTTACGAAGGCCACGGTGGGAGGCTCTTGGTAAGTTAACGATGACTACGCTAGGACCTCATCGTTGTTAACTAATAGCCTGACACGAGAACCAACTAGGACTTATAGTTTGACGTCATTTTTTAGGTTTGTGCAGCGTCTAGTGAGTTGTCGTTAGTGGTGCTCAGGGAAACAAGTGACAAATGATTATTGAATACAACTCACGCTATTTTTCTTTTGTGGCCAAAGACTTGTCTTTTGACGTCATTTTTTTATCTATCTATCTATAGATAGTATGCACTTGTCTAATAAGTTTACAACATTGCTATCCGGAAGTATAACTGGCCAACACACAAAACTGTGTGTAACCATGACCGTTTATAGTCTGGTTATTACAGTTTAGTGAGAATTACTCATAAACGCGGATGGCAAAAAAAAAAAAAACAA
>NC_088371.1:27859071-27864071 GCF_034508935.2 Berghia stephanieae
ATCATATATTTGCGTATCATCTGCATAAAAATGATAACTCAGATTGAATCTGGATATCACACTAGAAAGGGGCTGCATACATACAGTAAAAATGACAAGGCCAAGAACAGAGCCTTGTGGCACTCCAAAATTTAGTAAAACTTGTTCTGACTGAACACCATTCACCACGACAGTCTGCCATCGATCCTGTAAATATGATGTAAACCGTTTAAGGGCAATTCCTTTTATGCCGAACGTATTTTCTAGTCTTCTTAACAAAATGTCATGGTCAATGGTGTCAAAGGCAGCTGAAAGATCTAAAAGGCATAATACATTAATATTGTTAGCATCAGCATTACATAACAAGTCATTAAAGATTTTAAGAAGCGCCGTTTCAGTACTGTGTTGATGTTTGTAGGCTGACTG
This sequence comes from Berghia stephanieae, assembly GCF_034508935.2. Lineage (NCBI taxonomy): Eukaryota > Metazoa > Mollusca > Gastropoda > Nudibranchia > Aeolidiidae > Berghia > Berghia stephanieae. The sequence goes on from NC_088371.1 coordinate 27,859,477, forward strand.
AAAGGGTTGTTCCAAACTGTTGTTCTTAAGATGAGATGTTAATTGTGTAAGAACTACCTTCTCCAAAAGTTTTGACAAAAAAGGTAAATTTGATACAGAACGATAATTGTTTAATATATTGTGGTCCAGTGATGGTTTCTACAGAAGTGGTTTGACGAGGGCACTTTTAAAGCACGATGGAACTTCGCTAGTCAGTATGGATGTATTTATGATTGATGTAATGGATGGTAATAATGTATCAATGGAGCTGGCCAAAAGCTGTGCTGGTAGGGGATCAAGGTCGCAGGATTTAATGGGGGCTTTTTTTATCAACTCGTTTATGAAACTAGGTGAAACTGGTTGGAACTTGTCTAAAGGGGTACCACAGAATGAATGTATTTGTATCTATAAATGGTTCATGCCGATCTAGTTCTGAACGAATGTTATGGATTTTGTCTTTAAAAAAGTTGGCAAATGTGTTTGGCAAGTCTCTTTGATTGGTTGTAGATGGTAATGAAGTGCATCTTTCACGTCCAAGTAGATCATTGCAGATGTTAAATAATTGTTTACAAGATTTAGAAGTTTCGAATTTTGAAAGAAAATACGTGGTCTTTTGCCTTTTTTATTGTTGTCTTCCAGGCACGAAATGCGTTCTTGAATATTTCACGATGAATCGTAAGGCCTGATGTTTTCAGCAGCCTTTCTGCTCTCCGACACTTCGTTTTAGCTTCTTTAACGTCCGACGTATGCCACGGAGCATACTTGCGGTTGGTGACGGTCCTTGTTTGGAATGGCGCATGTTTGTCAAGCGTTTCGATGAGACAACTATTCCACTGGTCTGGAGAAATCATTGAATTTTTAGTAAGTTTTGTTTCTAAATCGCCTCTGAAATTGTCCAAATTAATGCCTTTAATGTTTCTGGTTGATGTGGTGGTGGTTTCTTGGCATGGTTTTGAAGCGTCAAGATTGAAAGAAATGAGGGAGTGGTCCGAAAAGGGGAGATAATCGACGGTGGCGTTGGTTTTTTTTGCGTTATCTCCCAAAATCAATAGTTTACCCTCAGCGTGACCCAAAAATGCTCCAAAGTTCTGAAGATGGGCGCGAAGGAACTAAACTCGTGCGGCTATAATGTGGTCTTGTGGTATGACACTTGCTTTCGGATCGGAAGGTCCTGGGTTCGAGCCTCGCTCTGCGCATAGTTGAGTCCTTGGAAAAGACTCTTTACTCACATTCTGTCACCGTACTCGGGTGTAAAATGAGTACCTGGCCGTCAACAGCGTTGGCTCTATCAGAAAAAAAATTGTAATATCGCCTAACGGGCGTCATGTGTCGTTCTCCGTGTTACGTGTTGCTGTAAAGCGCTTTGAGCACATTTAGTGGATATTGCGCTGTATAAAAGCTCAAAGCTCAAGGTAGTTGACAGTTGGTAATCGTGCATCTTTTGACTTCCTGGCCCGCCTCGCCACAACAACTTGTCCCCCCATCTCTCTCCACATGGAATGTACACTTGTTTGGAATAATATCATGAACCTTTCTTCTTTTTCTTTTATTATTCTTTTTTTTCCTTCCTCTTCTTTTCTTTTGTTACTATAGAATGATTCAGCTAGGCGATATGTTTATATGATATACATAAATGTATGTATATGTGTATGTGTGTTTGTCGTGTGCGCGTGATTTTTGAAACCATGGTGTCGCCAGTTGTTTAGTGGACCGTGCAAAATAAGCTTGAGATTTTTTTTCGTCTTCTTCTCGCTCGGGTTTTGGGCAAGCAGGCTGGGATTTACTTTACTTTACTTACCTTACTTGCTATGTACGTAAGGCAAAACCCTCTGGCAGTGAGGCCGTGTTGGTGAGGCGATGTCGAGGCACGGAGAATAGGACTGTGAACAGAGGTATCCTTTTTGGGGGGAAGGTGAGAGTGCATGACAAACATTGTGTGTGTGTGTGTGTGTGTGTGTGTGTGTGGTTGGTTGGGGGGGGGGGGTTGATAGAGGAGCCTGGGGGTGATTGGGTATCCTATCGTATACAATTTCTTACCTACATTATGATCATAATACGTTATTATAATGTAATGTTTATAAAGCTATCCAAGCTTCAAGGAGTATGAAGTATGAAGTACAAGGGAGTATAAGGGAGTAGAGTATATGCGGACGGGTGTACGGTTTAGATAGAGATTGAAACGGGTAAACTAAACTGTGGTTAGATAGCTGCTGTCGTGTTTGGTATGTGTGTGTGTTTGTGTGAGTGTGGGTGTGAGGGTGTGTGTATGGACTTGAGGCGATACATTGCATAATATAATAAAGATAGATAAAGAGATAGATATCACATGCTATTTTTTTCTTCTCTGACTCTGATTCACCATTTTATCACCATAAATATCCTTTTACCTTGTACCGTGAGGCTACATTCATATCCTTTATCTTTTTTTTTAAAGTAATAAGACGCAATAATAAGTTTAGAAGCGCTTAGAGCCTGTGACAACGGAGTAAAGCGCTGTATAAATGCCATTTATTATTATAATCGTCCTTCATAGCATTAGGACCAAGGAACCGGAGTTTATCCCGGTTTCTATAGATTGAACTTGACAATAGCAATTGCTTGCTACCTTTTAGATACGACGCTAGTGTATATCGCAACATATTTACCGCCAGATCTAACGGACCCAGCTACCCAGTAACTGCTGGGTGAACATCGAGGTCAGTAAAAAAATCAATCTTGGCTTCACCCGAGATCGATCTCACTGGACAACAGCGACACTTAACATGTAGGACGGGACATGACGCCTATTACTATTAGTATTAGGCGATATCACCATTTTTTTTTTTTTTCGGACAGAGACAACTCTATTTACCAGGTGCTCCTTTTATACCTGAGTACCGTGAGAGAATGTGAGTAAAGAGTCTTTTCCAAGGACTCAACGATGCGCCGAGCGAGCGAGGCTTGAACCCAGGAGCTTCAGATCCGAAAGCGAGTGTCATACCACACGACCACATAGCCGCACGTAACTATTAGTGTCATACCCAAAGGCCAACGGGTATCTAGCAATTGGTATTGTCTGTTTAACGCAATCAATGGCTCAGCGGTACGGTCTTTGCTTCCTACCTACCCGGAAGGTACCGAGTTCAAATCACCCGCCGCTGCGCTGTGTGGCCTTGAGCAAGTCACCTCGCGCTAGCTCAATTTGCTGCATTGCGGCTGACGCCTGGGTCATTCCAGTCTTCCCGTGAAATAGACCCAAGAGAAAAATATTCTCCTATGGGATGAATAAAGGGAATTTTATTTTATTTTATAATTTATTTATGGTTCTGAATAACGTTTTTTTTTAACCAATCGAATTAAAATGTTCCAAATTGAAACCGATTTAAACTTATTAGCATTCTAGTTGAAAATAGCTTACGTGATAGAGAAAACAAAATGATAGTCTGAAAAAATAATTTGTATGAGTCAAAAGATAATATAATTTATTGACACAAGAAGAAGAAGAAGAAGAAGAAGAAGAAGAAGAAGAAGAAGAAGAAGAAGAAGAAGAAGAAGAGAAAGAAGAAGAAGAAGAAGAAGAAGAAGAGAAGAAGAAGAAGAAGAAGAAGAAGAAGAAGAAGAGAAGAAGAAGAAGAAGAAGAAGAAGAAGAAGAAGAAGAAGAAGAAGAAGAAGAAGAAGAAGAAGAAAGAAGAAAGAAGAAGAAGAAGAAGAAGAAGAAGAAGAAGAAGAAGAAGAAGAAGAAGAAGAAGAAGAAGAAGAAGAAGAAGAAGAAGAAGAAGAAGAAGAAGAAGAAGAAGAAGAAGAAGAAGAAGAAGAAGAAGAAAGAAGAAGAAGAAGAAGAGAAGAAGAAGAAGAAAAGAAGAAGAAGAAGAAGAAGAAGAAGAAGAAGAAGAAGAAGAAGAAGAAGAAGAAGAAGAAAAAGAAAGAAGAAGAAGAAGAGAAGAAGAAGAAGAAGAAGAGAAGAAGAAGAAGAAGAAGAAGAAGAAAGAAGAAGAAGAAGAAGAAGAGAAGAAGAAGAAGAAGAAGAAGAAGAAGAAGAAGAAGAAGAAGAAGAAGAAGAAGAAGAAGAAGAAGAAGAAGAGAGACAGTAGCAAAGACAAAAGAAAAAAATACATGGGAGATAGTAGAAAGCGTAAATTCCAGAAAATTGCATTGTAAGAATTGCGTGAAAGGAAGGAGGGGGGGGGGGGGGGGGGGGGGGGGGGGGGGGGGGGGGGCTGGAGAATTAGAGCGACCCCACCCACCCCCTTGTGAAGGAATTTTGCTTTCGAGGAATAGTATTGATTTTATTGTGGTTTGTCTGCCTCTCTCTCTCCGACTTGAGGGCGAAGGACAGCGTCAGGTCTATTTATAGTCATGATGTATTTTGGCCGCTTGGGTGGCTGAGTTGCTTCCTCGTTCTGTTGTTTGGTGGTTGAGTTGGTTGTTTTTGGTTGCTGTATGTGTGACGCGCTTGGAATATTATGGTGCTGGTGATGATTATGGTGATAAGGATGACAACGACGAGGAAAAGAAATGAGATTACGAGGGTAAATGTGACGATGACGGCGACGATAATACGATAAAAGTAAAAGCGATAACGACGACGATAATGATGATGATGGTGGTAGTGGTGGTGGTGCTGATGATAATGATG
>NC_088371.1:27870642-27885642 GCF_034508935.2 Berghia stephanieae
AAAACCCACCCAATTATTCGTCCCGACAGGGAAAGGGGGGGGGGGGGGGGGGGGAGGGGATGGGGGTCAATCTGCTAACGATTGGCGAAGCGATGGTTTTGAAGAAAGATGTTGTACGTTGATACTCAGGTCTTTGATGATTTGTAACAAGTTGGGGCCAACCCTTTTTTTTTCCTTTTCCTTCTTCTTCTCCTCCTCGTCTTCTACCCCCCCCCCCCCCTCCTAGCCTCACCCTTCTCGCCCCCCCCCCCCCCCCCCCACCCCCGTCCTGTTATGATGACGATGTTAATGATAATGATGACGATGAGCATAATTCTAAGATAAGAACTATTTGCAGCCGTATAAAAGCTACACACTGCACCATCATCATCATCATCCATCATCATCTTTCATCATCATTGCCGTCGTCATCATCATCATCATTGTCGTCGTTGTAATCGTCATTTTAATTTTAAACCCGTTATTATTATTATTATTATTATTATTATTATTATTATTTTTATTATTATTATTATTATTATTTATTATTATTATTATCCTCTTGATTTACACATCGCTGCATTTCTCAATACAAAAATAGCGAGTTTCTGAATAATACAACCCACGTAAATGTAATATTATTGTTAATATTCTCTGTCATCGTGGAGGTCATTCATGCGTAACGGAGACTTTAGCAATCACGAGACGAGGCTTGATGATGTGTGTGCCTTTCACATCTTTCACCCTTGCCTCTTGCTTCACTCTAGGGTAAATAGGCTACAAAATCAACAAATCTTCTCTATGCGTGAATATTATACCCCCGTGAACACATACATACTTATATACAAGTACGTGAAAAGCATTTTGTCGCGATCGAATTAACGTGTGCATTTTGCATGACAGTCCTCTGTGTTTCAAACACACACCACCACACACCACACACCACACACACACTCACACGTAAAACACACACTCACACACGATGCACACACGGGCACAAACCCACACACCACACACACACAAAAACACCACACACACAACACACACATAGTAAAATTAGAGCATTTATCTATATTATTATAGAGCAATATCCACTCAACGTGCCCAAAGCGCTTTACAGGGGCCCCGAGACAACAGCAACGCTTAACATGTAGGACGGGACATGGCGTAATAATAATAATAATAATAATAATGATGATGATGATGATAATGATAGAAAAGTATAATATTGCCAACATACGGAAGAATGAGCCACTGGCTCAATACCCAAACTCCCTACTCGTCATCCGTCCCCGTCCCCCGTCCCCTTGCTGCGGGGAAACTTCCTATTGAATCAAGCCTCCAACGCTAAGAATTTCCGGAATGCGCGCACATTTCGTACAATTTACATATTCAATGAGGGGTGAGATGGGAGTCGTTTTTTTTTTTTGTGGTGGACTAAGTTTGGTGGTGGTAAAAAAAGGGGGGTGGGGGCGCACAGAGAGAGAGAGAGAAGAGGAGAGAGAGAGAGAGAGAGAGAGGAGAGGAGAGAAGAGAGAGAGAGAGAGAGAATGGGGGGGGGGGGGGGGGGTGGGGGGTGTTGTTTAAAAAAGCCCATTTACTCACACACTCACTTGGTAGGAGATTTAGCTGAGTCAAGATTGCCCCCCCCCCCCCCCCCCCCCCCCCCCCCCCCCCCCCCCCCCGATTGTCGCCAGGTAAATACCGAACATGCTGCTTGCTTTGCCCGCCAGGCCTGAAGTAAGGGAGGCTATTTTCAGGGCTGCCAACTATTTTTTTTTTTTTTAATTTTTAACATATTAAGTACGTTGAAAACGGTATGGGGCTGCCTGAAGCCGGTGATCCTGAAAATACTAACGAAAGAGTGAAAATGGAGAGGCTTCGTTTGGGAACAAAACAGACAATGGACGTTTCGGGTACAAACCCTTCGCGAAGTCCCAGATTTTAGAGTTTTTGCCAAGATGCGGGTTATTTAAATCGATCGATATTTGAAGGACGCGTTTTCTGGCCAAATTTTCAAATATGGGTTTTTCCAGAGTACGGCAGTACTGACTATGAAGTTGGTAGCTCGGCAGTTTTACCTGGTCCTGGATTGAAATCGTCAAGCCTTTGGGGCCGTGAGATGAATTCAATGTTTGAATCCAGCAACACGCACGACTTGTCAAGCTCTGAAAAAGATAGATGCATTAGAAAATTTGGGCCAGAAAACTCATCCTTCAAATATGGATCGATTAGAACGACCCTCATCTCAAACCCGAGACTTCAAAGAAGACTGTATTCAGTGGACACACAGTTTAATTGTACATTGGTATGCATTCTATTATCGGTATGGAATCTCTCCCTCTCTCTCTCTCTCTTCTTCTCTCTCTCTTCTGCGTGTGTCTCTCTCGTTCTTCTCTCTCTTCATCTCTCTCCTCTATCTATCTCTCTCTTCCTCTCTCTTCTTCTCCTCTCTCTCTCTTCTCTCCCCCTCTCTTCCCCTCTCTCTCTCTCCTTTCCCTCTCTCTCTCTCTCTCTCTCTCTCTCTCGCTGTCTGTCTCTCTTCTCTCTCTCTATCTCTCTCGCTCTGTATCTCTTTTCTCTCTCTCTCTCTCTCTCTCTCTCTCTCTCTCTCTCTCTCTCTCATCTATTTCACTAAGTCTCCTTTTAACTTTGTGGGGTTTTTTTCCGGGTCGAAACTCATTCCATGTTTTTAATGTTTTCAAGTGGAGAGGGGTTGCCAGATTCATTTACGCGCATCTGAATATAGACTTTATTACTGGACCGATTTGCAGAAAACTCTCAAACCTGGGAATTCAACGAAGACTTCGCCGAGTTCCAGGTTTGACAGGTTTGTTTTGGGTTGTTTTTGCCAAGGATGAGGGTCATTTAAATCGGTCTATTTGTATAGATAGAATGAAATCGACGTCACACGTTTCACTATGTAGGTCACTTTGAGCACATGTTGCAATGTGACCCAACTAAGAAGGAACGATATTGACACCAAGTTCTCACTCGATTATAGATAGAACGAAGTTGACGTCACTCAGGTTTTTGTTATTGCTTATTGCCATCCGCGTTTTTAAACTGTATTAACCAGACTATAAACGTTCATGGTTACACATTGTTTCGTGTGTTGGTCCGTTATACTTCCGGATGGCAATATTGTGAGCTTCTTAGCCAAGTTCATACTATCTAAAGGACGAATTCCCAGGCTAAATTAAAGGTTAACCCGCGTCCTTCCAGAGTACGGCGGTTGAACTGGTGAAATTTGGCAGTCTCAGTCTGCGATCTGCTTTCTAATCATGTCATGTATGCTGATGATGATGATGACACTGTCGTTGTTCTCTTTGGTGTCTCTTATCCATTTACCTATGGAAGACTCCACAAACTCTCTCTCTCTCTCTCTCTCTCTCTCTCTCTCTCTCTCTCTCTCTCTCTCTCTCTCTCTGTGTGTGTGTGTGTGTGTGTATGTATGTGTTTGTGTGCGTGTGTGTGTGTGTGTGTGTGTGTGTTATAGAGGCATTTATGAAGTGAGAGCGATACCATCAACAGGTGAAAGGTCACAGCCCTGCTGCCAACTTTCAGCGTTTTACACACCTAGTTATTTGAGTTGATGTTATCAGGATTGTCACATCTTCTGATTGCTATTATTCTTTGTTAAAACCGACTAATATAGATGGAACGAAATTGACGTCACTGAGCTCTTTGTTATTATTTTAAGACGGTCATTTTAATGACTAGTTATCACTAAATAAATTATATCAATCAGACTATAAATATTTAATGTTACACACAATTGTGTGTGTCGGCACGATATATCCGGCTGTTGTGAGTATTTTACCTAAACACATAGAATAAATTGATCGCGTTGTATTGATTCATACAATAAACAAAACATTCAAGTGCTTCCTAATTCTATATATTATATATCATTCTTCTCTATCGGTCCATGATGTTGTGATGAACAACTGAGAAGTTTCTGTTGTGTACCCAAATGGGAAATCGGGTCATGCTTTTCATGTGAAACGAACCGCCTGCAACCTGTTTTATGTAGAGTGATTAAACTCAGCCACGATAGATAGTATGCAGATGACGTCACTCAGGCCTTTGTTATTGTTTTTGCCATCCGCGTTTGTGAGTTGTTTTCACTAAACTGTATTAACCAGACTATAAAAGTTCATGGTTACACAGTTTGTGTGTTGGTTCGTTATACTTCCGGATGGCAATGTTGTGAACTCCTTGGCCAAGCGCATTCTATCTATATTATATTATAGATAGTGTGCGCTTGGCTAAGAAGCTCACAACATTGCCATCCGGAAGTATAACCTACCAACACACAAAGCTCTGTGTAACCATGAGCTTTTATAGTCTGGATAAATACAGTTAAGTGAGAATTACTCATAAACGTGGATGACAGAACAATAACAAAGACTTGAGTGACGTCATCTTCATTCTATCTATATTATATTATTATATATATTATATTATATTATATTATATTATATTATATTATATTATATTATATTATATTATATTAATTATATTATATCCAGTGAGTCCAGTGGGAACATGTACAAAAAATTGTACTGGTCAGTAATATTGATTTTAAAGTTATTTCACCTCATCGAAGACGACAAAGAAATGTTGCGATTTTCTAGGGAACCGAGTGCGCTATTCTGGATCACAGCAGTCAGAGCAACGCAGCCCTGGGATTGAGCGTGGCCTTCATAGGCTCGAACCTGGTATCTTTTGGTTACCGGGTGTGGACCATACTACTGAGTCACGCTACCCTGGACAAAATGAAGAAGAAGAAAAATAATCGGGTATTGCGTCTCTTTGAATATTGCAGGGCCTGATTTTTAACCACTTCGCTGCCCTAATACTATGGGGGGGGGGGGGGGGGGGGGGACACGTTTTAAAAAATGTGGCCTGAAAACTCGTCCTTCTTCAAATATCGATCGATTTGGATGACTCTCAAGTTGGCAAAAACTCTCAAACCTGGAACTTCGCAAAGTCTTTCTTAAAGTCCCAGGTTTGAGAGTTTTTGTCACCACTAACGTCATTTAAATAGATCGATATCTGAAGGACGAGTTGTCTGACCAAATTTTTAAATACGAATTTTTCCAGAGTCCGGCAGTTAATAATTAACTGGTTAACTTTTTTTTTTTCTTGTTTGAGTGAGTGACGTGACTTCGTTTAGGACAATATTGAGTTGTCAAGCGGGCGAGGGTGACAGGAATACCACTCAGGTACGAAAAGATTTCAAGTGTTAGTGTGTTGGTTGTGTGTGTGTGTGAGTGTGTGTATGTGTGTATATATATATGTGTGTGTGTGTGTGTGTGTGTTTGTGCACGCACGACAGGTAGGAGTAGGAGCAGCATATTATACAAGTCACGTCGGTTTCGTGAAGTTTGAGGAAAGTTAATGCGGTAGATAAGTAAAAGAAAATAATGGGAGTGAGGGAAGGGGGGAGTGGGGACTTGTCGTGTTTTTATCGTGCAGGACTCCGTTAGCTCAAGAGTCAAGAGCTGAAGGCGAGGGCCAGGCTAGGGCAACTGTGGGGAGTATGTATGGAATAATATTCAACATAATGTGACATACTATTATAGACTATATTATTATTATGATTATTATCATACGTTGGTCATCTGTCTTCTTACCTGTGTACGTGCGTGTGTGTGTGTGTGTATGTGTGTGAATGTGTGTGTGTGTTAGTGTGTGTGTGTGTGTTGTTGTTGTCTTGTGGTCGTCGTCGTTGTTGTCATTGTGTATCCTTTACATATAATATATTTATACAATAAACATAACACTCGTCAGTGTGTATTATGTTACAACATACACAATCTTGGATGGATGGATGGATGGACACTGGTCAACTAACTGGTCACCTCACTGGTCACCATTTATTTCACGCTCAGGTGTGCTATGCATATGATGTGTGTGCGTGTACGTTGTGTTTGAGTGTGTTCGTTCGTTCGTGCGTGCGTGCGTGTGCATGCGTTTGTTTGTGTAAAGGGGGTGTCGCCCCGTCGCTCTCGTTTTCTCGTCTCACTCATTCATTCGGTTCATTCTGATTTGATGTCAACCGTCCGTCCGTCTTACTTCTTCCCGCACGTTCACGTCAACAAGTGGATGGTGCATTTCGGTGTTTGTGAGCCACTTTTTGAACTGCTGAAGTGAAAGTAAAGTTTTACAAACTTCCAATATTATGTCTATTGTTTGAGTTTGGATGTAAGAATTTCGTTTTCTGTGGACAGTGGAGTGTTATTCGATGGTCTTATTTATCATTGTGTCTTTTTGAAGTTTGTCAGGTTCTTAGTTATAGGATATAAATATTTATTTTTAATTCCTGTTTTGTTTTGTTTTGAAACTGGGTTTCCAGTATAGCAATCTGCTAAATATTTGTGATGGGGTTAAGTTTTAAGGAGAATAGACTGTTTGGTCAAGACGCGTGTTAATAGTTTGAAGCTCTTTAGAGAGATGACCCGAATAATAACCAGCTTTAACCCTGAAGTTAAACCCAGGGTCGTAAGATTTCAATCACAAAGTTTATTGAAACACTGGAAACAGGGCGGATGACAATAGGAGTTCATTTTTGTTATTTTTCATTCTTTTTTTTCCATTTGGGGTAGGGGTTAGGGTGAGGGTGTTTTTTATTTGTTTTTAATTTGTTGATGTAGCCGAACTATTGTTTTGTTTTTGTTGTTTAACTTTTAATTTTTTTTTCTTTTGCCTGACTTCTAGTTCTAGATAAGTAGCCTACCTGAGGTCGAAAAACGAAATGAAAATGGACCAATTATTGAGACTGATGTTCACTTAAGACATAAGAAACGTTTGAGGAAGGATGCTTCGAGATTTGAGACTTGTATTATTGTGAGAATTCATCATCAAAACGCATCAAAGTAGGATGGTGTAAACCTGGACATAAAAGAGAGGCGTAGCGATTACAAGGGATTAAGACTGTGTGAAGGAAATGTCCAGTATGGTTACTCAGAAGCCATATCACACTCAAGGTTGGTGTTCGGATCCTGCCATTATTTGAATTTATACAAGACGATAAGTTATTGATTCATTTTATGTACCTGTACGATGTGCTTTAGTGTCACATTATCATTTTCGACATGATGTATTGAATCTGAGTCACTTATTTTGCTCTGGAGCAGGAGCCTAGTTCGAATTATTCGTAGAAGTATGCGGGTCTAGTATTATAGAAGGTTACTTTCATTTTGTGTGTGCTGGGGCGGTGGTGGAAGAGCAGGAGGAAGCGGAGAAGAAACAAGAAAAATAAAAAAAATATTCTCTGGAAAGATGCGTATTTAAACATTTGGTCACAAAACTATTTATTCCTTTAAGACATCGATCGATGACCCCCATCTCGGCAAAAACTCTCAAACATGGGACTTGGACTTCTCCGAGGTCTTTCTCATTCATTGCCTGGACCAAGATGCGAACTACTTCGCACATCAACTAAATATATTTTTAAATCATAGTGTGTGTGTGTGTGTGAGAGAGAGAGAGAGAGAGAGAGAGAGAGAGAGAGGGAGAGATCCTTCTTGTCTATCTTCACACACATATTGATAGTTGTATAGTATAACCCTACATTAACTCACTATCTCAACTCTTATCTGTCCCCGCGTCATACACATTCCCTTCACGTTATTATCGTCACAGAATAGCCAACCGTCCAAGTCATTTTATTTTATATCTTTTTTTTTTTCTCTTCCTCTTTTTCTTTATCTTTACCTGCCCTTACTTGCTGTGACATACCACCACCTCCCCCCGCCCCCCTCTCCCCCTGGCAGACTCTGCACACTCATACACACCAGTCACTCACCTGTAATCTTATCTTTAGTTCACCAACCACTTTAACCCCTTCCCCCTCCCACTTCTTACTCTCAATTCCCTCACACCCCCCCCCACCCCCTTCCCCACCCTACTTCTCATGCTCAATTCTCCAACCCCTACCCCCTTCGCGATCTACCATCCGCTTCGAGCTCAACTCAATCTCCCGTCACCCCCCCCCCCCCCCCCCCCCCCGCCCCCTTATTTCAACTCTTTTACGTTTCTTTCTTATCTTCTCCCTCATGCAGTCATCCTACGTGTGCACTGCGTTCCTTTCTTGGCTTCTCAGGTCTCACAAATCCTTTCATTTCCCTTTGAAGGACCCTACATCCCCCCCCCCCCCCACCCACCCACCCCCTTCTCAAACATTATATTATTATATCTAGACCAGACCGCCACTGCTACCTGTTGTTGTCACAGCGAGTGGCAAATAAAACTCACCGTTCCGTCGTTCACCGTACTCGATCTTCCGAACTGTTTTACTGGCGAAGCAAAACGATCTTTCTAAAACTAATTTGGTCCCCATTAATTTATAGCTATGACAAGATTTTCAGTCCGTCCAAATAAATTTAATTTTTTTTTTTTACCTGTTCTTTTTTTTTAATTCGTCAGAATTTGTCTTCCAATTCTCCACTGATCTACTCCAAACGCACAACACATCCACCCTGTAATCCGAAACTCAATGCCCCCCCCCCCCCCCCTTTTTTCCCTTTTATATATATATGAAGTCATTCAGAGCCATTAGAGCCGGAGTTTATCCTGGTTTCTATAGCGTGAAACGGACTATAGCAATTACTTGCCATCAGAAACGGCTCTTTACTAGGTAACAAATGCTTGCTACCCTTTGGGCAGGGCACTAGTCTGTCTCAAAGTACTTTCCACCCAATCACTGCTTGGTTGTCAAGGGGAGGGGCGCGGGGGGGGGGGGGGGAATCTCGATTTCACCCACGATCGATCTCGGTCCCTTTACGTGTGAAGCGAGTGCCTTATTACCGATTGAGCTATCGGGGGATCCCCCCTACCCCTCCCCTTCTGTATATTTGTGATACTATATAAGACGGTATATTGTTGTGAAATGTTGGAGTGCTTGCGTTGCTTGCTAAAAATGGAATTTATATTTTAAAATATGAGCTTTGAATGGTTATGACTTTTTATGTTTTGTTTAAGAGAATAACTATTATCGCTGGAACTGACAAAGACTAAAATGTCACGATTATGATCAAAATAACTTTTAAATCCTTGTATTATGACATCTGATTTACCCCGACATAATACCGTTTGTAGGCGATGGGTCACATTTTCTTATTGCTGTCCTCTTCTGGTTCAACCCAATCTCCTCAACCGCCACCACCACCTCCACCACCGCCACCGCACCACCACCTCCACCACCACCACCTCCACCGCCGCCACCGTAACCACCTCCACCACCGCCACCACCGCCCCAGATTTCAACGTGTCTTATCGATGTGTGCATTGCTGTTCATTTCTCGTGTCCCTATAAGGGCTTTCTACTTTAATAACTTATCTCACCAACCAACCAACCAACCCACACACACCCTCCACTCTTGGTAGTAGCCCTCACACAGTATCATCTCATACATGATAATGCCCTCACATTTTAAATGGCGACTCCACGCCTCAGTCTATGCTCCAACCATTTACCCTCTGGCAGGTCTGCCCAGTACTAGGAAAAATTCGTAGACTTACGGAATTTTGGCTCCAATAGGATTCAATAGTCTGATGTCACGTCGTCCAGCAACGAGCAGCTTGGTACTGAACAAAGAAAATCGGTACTTTTTATTCTTCATGCTGGCTAGAACTTTTTCATGAATATGTCATGTGCCCAGAATGTATAAAATTCAAAACATGATTAGATTTATGTTTTTCTCCTCTGGATACACTTTTTTGCTCGTCGGAGAAGTATTTCATAAGGGCGTCCGCCATTGTTCCGATAGTTTAGAGCCAGTTACCTTGCGTCATTACGGGGGGAAGTGACGTCATCTGTTGAAGCCTATTTCAGAACTTAATGAGTATCTTTAAGTTATTAAAACGTATTCAAAAGGAAAGTTGATACCAACCTACGACATAATCATTTAAAGGGTTTTGAAGTGTTATCTAATTATCGTGAGGGAAGATTGTTGGTTCTTTAAGTTAACTATAGCGACTAATAAAGATCTGTATATGTGTTTCATCGACTATTCAAAAGCCTTTGATAAAGTACAACACGAAAAACTATTCAAAATTCTATCATCCTTGGACATTGATGGTAAAGATTTAAGAATATTACGGAATTTGTACTGGGAACAAGAAGCAGCAATGCGTGTTGACAACGAACTAAGCAGTTTTACACCTATTAGAAGAGGAGTTAGGCAGGGGTGTGTTTTGTCTCCAGATTTATTCAACCTCTATAGTGAAATGATATTAAGAGATATCGAACATAAGAAGGGGGTGTGTATTGGAGGAAAGAATGTAACAAATCTGAGGTATGCAGATGATACGGTTCTACTGGCAGAATCTGAACATGAACTACAAGAATTACTGGATGTTGTAGTCAGGAGTAGTGAAAATATGGGACTGGAACTGAATATATCTAAAACAGAATGTATGACGGTATCTAAAAATAATAACCCACCAGCCTGTGTAATAACAAGCAGAGGACAAACAATACAACAAGTTGAAGGTTTCAAATATTTAGGCTTCAATGTAACATCCAATGGAAAATCAGATTGTGAAATAAAGAAAAGAATAGGTATGGCGAAGAATGCATTCAACCAGCTGCATACAATTATGAAAAACAGGAATATTAGCATGAAAACAAAAATCAAAGTCCTGGATTGCTATGTACTGTCTGTGCTGCTATATGGTTGTGAGAGCTGGACCATAAACAAGACCATGGTTAAAAGACTGGAGGCAGTGGAAATGTGGTTTTACAGAAGAATGATGAGGGTGTCATGGATGGAAAGGAAAAGAAATGAAGAAATTTTAGAAATGGCAAACAGAAAAAGATCACTGATAACAAAAATCATCAAACGCCAAATGGAATTTTTAGGACACATTATCCGCCACCCTGGTTTGGAAATACTCGCCTTGACTGGAAAGATGAATGGAAAAAGAATAAGAGGAAGACAAAGAATAACGTATTTGAAAGGGATAAGAACTTGGACAGATGAAGCTGAGAAAGGTGGCGCTGCTTTAATAGAATTGGCAAGAGATAGATCAGCTTGGCGGAAGATGACCTCCGACGTCTGCTTCAGATATGGAACTACATGAGATGAGATAGCGACTACTATTTTTCACTCAATGGTGGTTGCAGTATCAGTATATGATACTGCAACCACCATTGAGTACAGACGATGCAAGTTATTTTTCATTATATTTTATTTTTTTCCACGTTTATTTGTGTATTGTTGTGCTGACGAAGGGTTTGTACCCGAAACGTCCATTGTCTGTTTTGTTCCCATACGAAGCCTTTCCATTTTCACTCTTTCGTTAGTATTTTACGATCATCGGCTTCAGGCAGCCCTTACCGTTTTCTACCGTTACTGTTGTCACAGCACTCACGCATCATCTTCTTTCGACCATCACGTCCTAGCCCGAGTAGCCGGAGCCAAGCTCCATACTAGTTAGCAGCTATAAACTCACACAGTCTGTTTATTGACCATCCCGATAATTTTGTATGTCGTTTTCAGATCTGTTAGACCAAAATCTTAATTCTATAATTGACTCAATGTTCACAGTTGTATTTTAAGTCAGAAATTTGATCCTCGGGTTAAATGCAGCTCACATAATAAACAAAACAAAACAATTGGTCCTTTCGGACTATCCGGGTCACGGAATCTTTTTGTCTGTGCTGAATCTTGAGCACATCCCTGTCCGCATATTTTTATTTTGCTTTTGTTTTGTTTTGTTTGTTTTTGTTTTTTTTTTAATGAGATAATAGGATATCATCCGTATTTATTCGAAGCCATCGTAAACTTATAGATAGTATGCAGATGACGTCACTCAGGCCTTTGTTATTGTTTTTGCCATCCGCGTTTATGAGTTGTTCTCACTAAACTGTATTAACCAGACTATAAATGTTCATGGTTACACAGAGTTTGTGTGTTGGTCCGTTTTACTTCTGGATGGCAATGTTGTGAACTCCTTGGCCAAGCGCATTCTATCTATAGCCTGACACTGACCAACAAATTTCGTCGAGAGACTTGTCTTTGGCCACAAAAGAAAACAAATAGTGAGTTGTATTCAATAGTTCAACCAATGGGATCACTTGTTTTCTTGAGAACCACATTAACGACAACTCACTAGCCCCTGCACAAAACTTAAATAATGACGTCAAACTTCAAGTCCAGTGTCAGGCTATTAGTTAACGATGGCTACGATTTATTTCATCTCGCAAAGCTTTTTAAAAATAATGTATTTCTCTTTCTCTTCGCCTGTCCGCATCGCCCCCAGGCGTACCGGTGTACTGTAGTAGATTTTCTGTGACAGTCCGAGAGGCGTAGGCGAGTGCGAGTGGCTACTCTCTCTCTGGCCGTCGCTACCGTAAATAGGCAGTAGCGTATAAAGAAAACTTGAGAAGTGGAGTTACTGCTTTCTTTATTCAAGGATAATAATTTTTATAGCCTGTACTTTTTATGATGTTTGGGTGATGGGAGAGGGGGTGGGGAGGAGGGAGGGGGGGAGGTATTACGGTACAGGTTAGTTATAGTTCGTCTTTTTTATTTTGTTTTGGCCTTTCTTGAATCCCCCCCCCCCCCCCCCCCTCACCCTCTTGTCGCTCGCCACTCTCCTCACCTTTCCACCGTCTTGCCCCTGCCTACTCGTCACCCCCGTGCGTTTTGTTGGTTTGGAAAGTTAGTGGATCGAGCTCAACCTTGTGCTTTTAAAAAACTCCTACCTTTTCTCCCCCTGGCTATTTTCAAAAAGAAAAGAATTTCTTTGTTGCGACGTTATAGAGTTGCACATTCCTGAGCTGTCCGGCGTTGTTAGATTGTCAGTTAGTCGTGTCGTGTAGTCAGCTCCCCGAGCCTGAGAGTGAGAGCGCCGATGGACTAAATATAATATAGTGTTCTACTGTATTTTGTATCTTGTGGTCAAAATGCGCGCGTTGAAAAACCTTTTGACTCAGGAAGGATGGGGTTTTGTTTGTTTTGTGTTTGTGTTTTAATTGTTTTGTTTCTTTTCGTTTGTTGCTTGTTTTAATTTTGTTTTTTGAAGAAGTGTTACAATGGAAGTCCAGCTCTCTCTCTCTCTCGTGCACTGCCCCCCCCCCCCCCCCAATAAATAAATAAATAAAAAAGATTAAAAGATCAAGAAAATCTTATGTTCGTCTTGATTTGGCCTTTTTATTAAAATATGTTGTTTAGTCAGTGTATAAGATAGTAGAGCAGATGTGAGTGATGTAGTATGTCAGGCGTGATATCGGGCTGATCATATATGCACACGAGCCTTCACTGGCCAGATCTTAAACGACTGGCGCTTTTTCATTTGGGTCCCGCTCGTCGCTCTCCTGGTGCCGTTCTCAAAGACACATAATATTTAAAGTTTTGGTAAGAAAGCTTATCTCATCCTTCAAATATCGATCGATTAAAATGATCCTGCTCTTGTCAAAGCCTCTCAAACCTGGGACTTTGAATACTTTTTTTGTTGTTGATTTTTTTTTTTTTTTTTTTTTTTTTTTTTTTTTAGTATGACAGACCAAGAAAGTAGTAGTGACAATGATAGGGTACGAGCCCGTGTCGCGTCGTTCTATTGCTCTATAGATAGTATGCAGATGACGTCACTCATGCCTTTGTTATTGTTTTTGCCACCCGCGTTTGTGAGTTGTTCTCACTAAACTGTATTAACCAGACTATAAAAGTTCATGGTTACACAGAGTTTGTGTGTTGGTCCGTTATACTTCCGGATGGCAATGTTGTGAACTCCTTGGCCAAGCGCATTCTATCTATTGTGGAGTCAATGGTGTCGGGTAAGAGTAAAGACGAACCCAGCCTGTAAAGGTTGGATAGACTGGAAATCCACGACACAGGACGCGAGTAGAAAAGTCTTGTTATGATACACTCTAGTGGAGGGGTAAAGGGGGGGGGGGGGGGGGGGGCATGCTCACACCTGCATCGCAAAAGAACGTTAGTTGCGGGGTTGGGGAGGTTGGTGGGTAGATTAGTTTTGTGAAGGACGGACGGAATGTCTTTTTAGGTTTGCCTGTTTGGAGTGAGATTATGAAAATGGCGCCAATGCCATTGTCATTGGATACACGACCCGACTTGCACGAAGGTCGTTGTGAGTGGAATGGCTGCTGGGGTATGACACTCCCCTAGAGTTATCTCCCGTGTATTGTTACCACGACGTCCACGCCTACCCAGGCATTCAATTCAGTCATTCCAACAGGTGCGCATTGCTCACATACCGTAGGCAAACGGGCTGCACGTGAATTTCTCTCTCTCTCTCTCTCTCTCTCTCTCTCTCTCTCTCTCTCTCTCTCTCTCTCTCTCTCTCTCTCTCTCTCTCTCTCTCTCTCTCTCTCTTGTGCGCGCGCGCGCGAAAAAAAAAAAAACACAAGTTTTAAAACTTTTGTCCAGAAGGAAGTCCCAAGTTTGAGAGTTTTTGACAAGGTGACAGTCATTTTAATCCATCGATGTTTGAAGGGCGTGTTTTCTAGCCATCATTTCAAAAAAAATTGTTTTGTTTTGGGGTTTTATTTATTTTTGTTTGTTGGTTTGTTTACAGTACGACACCACATTTATATTTTTAGTCAGAAAATTTTTATTTCATGATATCGATATCGATATATATATATATATATATATATATATATATATATATATTATATATATATATATATATATATATATATATATATAGACGGTCCCAACTTATCGCAAATCCAGGCTTGCCAACCAGTATGATTTCTCATATTTTAATACGCTTTGAGGTCCAAATTATGATAATATAATGGGAGTGTTGACTAGAATATGCTCAATACAAAAAGTCAGAGTCTGTAACAAAACAGGGGAGAAAAGAATAAAAGTAGAATAATTGAAGATCATAAATTTGTCTTCACTTAGATGAGAATCTGAATGGCCAGACAGATGATTGTCATGAGAATTGCAATATCTTCTCACCCCCAACTAGCTTGATACGTCTCCATAAATTCAGCGAATGTTAAATTTGACATTTTTGATGGTTACGCATGTTGAA
>NC_088371.1:27890642-27955974 GCF_034508935.2 Berghia stephanieae
CTTACACAAACGATAGATAGGGTGATCTTCATATCATATATCCACTTATAGAAGTTTACCTTAGGTATTGCCATTGACGGGTGAATTGTCTAATACATTTGATTATAATGTGCATTTTAGCATTTTTAGGGAGGGGGTGAGGCCTGGAACAATTTGGCAGGTTTTTTTCCAGAGCATTTGGCATTTTTCTACGACCATATAAAATAATTTGGCAACCCTGCATGAGTGTCGCATAGGGTTGCCCAATGCATGCACGATTGCTTGCTTACCTGTCAGCCTGGCTGTTAGATTGCATGTGTGTGTGTGTGTGTGTGTGTGTGTGTGTGTGTGTGTGTGTATGTTTGTGTGTCGCATGTGTATACATGTGCGCGTATATTGACCCATATAGATTAGGCTCCGGATCACCAAACATTACTCCTGCTCTCAGCTCCACAAGTGTTTAAAAGATCGGCCAACATGCATAGATAGCATTGTACGTACTATATAGGATAAAATGATGCCTGTCAGTTACTGCCTCTGCTTCCCTTCTGAGGGTTTCTGCGACAGGCGTATTAAACATCACTAAATACATCTATACAATTTTTTTTAATATAGAAGAAGAGCATTTCCATCGTTTGACCTTGTTTTGGTCAATGTGCCTCTCAATAGTTCATTAACCTTTCCTCTCCCAGCAAGGACCAAATTGTTTCATTTCATACAGTATAAATCCCCAGAGACGTGTTTTTACTACACTTCAAATATCGATATATTAAACATAAATCCAAAAATGTCAACAACAGCAACTACAAGAAACGAAACACAGTACAATAACTAATGTCAAAAGTCATGTGCTCATTATTTACATTGGTGTCGAATGAGGTAACTGTAAAAAAAGGTGACTTAATACTGGTCAGTTTTTCTGGGAGCATTAAAAAAACAAAACATTGTCACCCCATCCCTTCCCTCTAGTCTTAAATTTGCTCAACATCGCTTGACTTTGTTACAATTGGGTCACGCCACACGCTACACTTGAGCTACTTTACAACCCTGGAGCACGCACACATTGCACGACTGTGCACGATCTCCACCTGATCTAAAGCTCTCATAAACTTCCTTACCGTTATCTCGTCTTGTCTTTAATCTTACCTGGCTGGCTGGCCTACGAGTCATTGAGTGACCCAAGCCTGTGTCGACCCAACGCTCTCGTACACTGACTAAACACCTTATTTTCATTTTAGCTAGAAAAGTTTGACCTTAAACATTGATCGATTTAAATGCAAAAACTCTCGACGTGTCCAAAAAATCTCGAACATGAGACTTCTGTAAAGAAATAGAAATCTCGGGTTGAGAGTTCTGTACAAGTTGATAATCATTTAAATTGATTGATATTTGAAGTAAAAGTTTTCTGGCAAAAAAAAAAATAAATTTTGGTTATTTTGGAAGAGACTGGTTGTGCATAAAAATCCAACCTTCATTCACGCTATCTCCCTGTGTAAGATTACAAGTTGAGTTTAATAAATGTGATGACGTATAAGATGAATTGTGTAGTTGTAACTCACTCACCTTTATAACAAAAGGGCATGTGCTCAAATCCCTGTTGCACTTGGCACTTGTTGCGGTAACAGACCTTAAGCTCTCAGCGCCAAGTTGCGCACAAGGCCTGACAATTTTCCTTGCATTTTTCCCGGTCTTTTGATACGGTTCTGAGCTCTGGCCCTCTGTCAGGAGAGCTAACCAATTTCGTTCCTCTCCTTTCAAACTAACGTTTTTAAGAGCTTAACCTTTATCTTCCTTCCGACACCCCTTGTGTTCCAGATTTGATCAAGCTTCCGAGCAGCTCCACTTGCAAATTCTATTCTCCTCCTCATAGTATTATAATATCTAAAGTACCCCCTCCATCTTTACTTGGTATGTGAAAGTTCCCACATCAGCTATCTCTACTTTCAGCGTTTCCTCTTTATTACCAGTCACTTGCATGCACTGAAATTTTCTTCTGTTGATTTTGAGCCGAAATAACCGCCGGGTATTGTTCGTTAGATGCTCATATTTTGATGAAATTAGAGTGATGCCGTCAGCAAATTCAAGATCCACTGCGGGTGGTTGGATGGGAGCATCACCCTTGAATCGTATACCTATGATGTTCGCATGGGTGTACGATCTAATAGTGATGTCGTTTCTTCTTCTCTTTACTAGCCTATCCTGCTTCTTTGGTTTGTGATTGTATTTTTGACAGGGGATATTTTTTTCTGTAAATCTTCTGCCTGTTTGTTCTTGGCTATTTATAATTTAGCTTATGATATCTTTAGGTTATGATTTTGATTTACATTTGTACTATTTTTGTTAGATTGCTTGTTTTTTTTTTGTTTCAGCGGTCTCTCATATAACCTCAATTGTGTTGGAAGAGACCTAAAGCAACAAACAAACAAACAAACAAACAAGATCCACTGAAAATCCATCTTATGTCATTGCTGATGTTGTCCTTTCCAGTTTCCAGTTTGTCTATGACCGGTAGGAACAAGAATCCTAACATGCAGTACCCCATTTCCATAGGAAACCGATCTGTCGTTTCAGTAACTTCTTGATAAGAATATGCCCAGTCTTGGACCAATAATTAGATGTATTATTATTGTGCATTGTTGCAATCATTTCCTCTGATAAGAAAGCCAGATAATAAGGCAACAAAGCTGCAAGTGGCCAAAATACTTTAAATTCACAGCCAATGTTTTCCCGGAGACGAAGTTGTACTATTTGACGACAGTGTTATTAGGCAGATTGCTGAAAGGCTGATACCGGCTAAAATTATGTCACAATGCACACACAACCCATTGATTGAAAGTGAGCAATGAGTTGTATAATATAGTAGAGGACAAAGCAATGAGATCATGTCATTCATTTGTAACAGAGAGAACTTACAACGACTGTTCACTTTTCATTTTATTTAGTGATCGACTCTGTATGTTGTGAAGTTTTAGGGAAGCGTCTCTCGAATCGGCCCCCCCCCCCCCCCCCCCACGAGGAAATTCCATGACAAATATATTCCACCTAGCCTTAATGCTATATGATACCCTCAAACCTCAGGTCATGAGAATGAGGGGCATCGGACTGAGACATCATCGGACTCTGAAGTTCAAAAGTGGGCTCGTATAATGATCAGCCATGGGCAATAGGGTTCCATCTTTGCCCCCATAACCCTATAGAATGTTTATGGTTCTCTCTATACCATGGGATGGGCGACTGGCCATTGAAAGATGTGAAAGACTTACGAACTGAATTTGGTCTTTGTCAATGTTCTTTCCCTTTTTATCTGTCACTTTCCATGACGTTAAGTTTGGCTTATTCTTATTCCCACGACAAGACGAGTCACTGCGTCTCGAAAATGTTCTTTTTAAAAAACACTTTTCAAGGGAACCAAGCGCTGTCGCTCAGCGCGTGTTTACTAAGTTTTCTATCTGGTTCTTTACTTCAATGTATTGAATCAGTTGATAGCAAGTTTGTCTTTGACATAACACACACCGTCATGACACACTCACACACACGCTCATACACACTTGATGAATTTTTGACAATACCAGACGTAGGTACCTAAAGTGATAAAGCAAAGCTCGTGATAGCAGTGAGTGGTGCTGATGGTGGTATTTATTGTGGTTGTCGTTGCGGTGATCTAAGGGCCAGGCAGTAGGTACAGTGGTTGTGATGTTAGGCGGTGATGGTCGCTCGAGTCAGTCATAACAGGCAGGCATGAGTTTGAGTGTCGGGCGCTGAGCGTGACGGACGGGTAAAGTCCTGGTCATGTGACCTCGATTACCTATCTAGTACGATAGGTGTCATGGAATGTCTTCTCTTTCTTGTGTGCGTTTGTCATGTGTGTGTGTGTGTGTGGGGGGGGGGGGGGGGGGGTGTTCGTTGAGTGTGCTTTATGGTGTGTGCTCTTTACTCGTTTATCATTCGTTGAGTTTTATAGGCTAAATTGCGTGGGGGAAGGGGGCTTCTTTTTTTTCTTCTTTTTGATTTGAGGGAACGATCAGATCTTGTAATCTTTAATCAGAGCCTATGTGTGTTTGTGTGTGTAATTTGTTGTTACGTTTGTCTCTTGTGTGAGAGGTATGGGGTTGTGTGCTTATATTTATACCTGTAGGACTGTGTAATCTTGATTTTGAATGCATGCCCTGAGCGAAAAGTGTCCTCTCGCATACAGCTCGTTTTTGTTGTCATTGTCGCTAACCACCCAATGTATATTGATAGTGTGTATTATGACTTTGCTATTTTAATCAAACTGTCAAATCATGAAACCGGCCCCTGGTGTGATGAAATCAATAAACCCGACGAGTGCGATGATGTAACGGTTAGTCACTCGCCTTTTGATGGATTGTTTGAATACATTTGGAGAATTTTACTTTTCATACGGTCTAACAAACCGTTTTTTATAAACCACCCATCGTATTTGGAATTTAAATGGGGAAAAATAGGGAGGGGATGGAGGGAGAAGGGGCGACTCCTCTAATATCAGAATTTATAAGATAAAGCCATACATATAAGAACATTTGTATAGCGCATTTCCTGTGGATTTTCTGTGATCTACTGATTCATTGTGTATGAATGGTGACGTTCAGGTCATTCCCTGACGACTCTACATACATTCCCCATTACGATACTCACCCTACTCTCAACAAATACACTGTTTGAAAATTTTGGCCAAAAAAACAAACAAAACAAAACGAACAAACTTGTCTTTCAAATATCGATCGATTCAAATGACCCTGATCCTCATCTTGGCAGAAACTCTCAAACCTGGGACTTCACGACAGTATACTGCCGCACACTGATCTCTCTCTCTCTCTCTCTCTCTCTCTCTCTCTCTCTCTCTCTCTCTCTCTCTCTCTCTTCCCCCCCCCCCCCCCCCCCCACTCCCCTGACCAGACCAGACCAGACCTGAAAACATTTTTGAAACAATATCGACGACTAGTTACAATGGTCCCAAACTCGTCCAAATATCTGAAACCTGAGGATTCCGATCGAAACATTTTTTTTTGCGACATAGGGAGGTCGTCTCGGGATCAATAATTGTATTTGCAACCCATCGATGCAAGGAGTAAACACGTTTGGTTTTTTTTTTAAGGCTGTGTATGTCAGTGTGCGCCGTGTCATCTAGTAAATTCAATCCTGTCATTGAAATGATTACATTGTGCGTTACGCACGTACCCACGTACCCCCAAGAAGAACAGTGTATTTCTTTCCAACATAGATATTATAATAATATAGAGTGTGCAATTGCATTTCGTCATCGCATACTAAAAATAATATGATAGTCTATGATGTGGCATTGTAACAATAGACAACAATACAAGACTGTTAGTTCTACTCTGAAATAAACCAATTTCTAAGATTTGTTGCCAGAAAACTCGTCCTTCAAATATCGATCGATTTAAACGACCCTTACCTTGTCAAACACTCTCAAACCTGGGACTTCCGTGTATTCTCCCCCAGGATTGAGAAGTTTGTCACGATTAAGGACATTTGATGGATTTGATATTTGGAGGACGAGTTTTCTGGCCAAAATTTTCAATATGTGTTGTTTTTTTAATTGGGAGTAGGACAGAGTACACGATGACTTGCCGTGCATGCAATGCAGACAATGCGAGTGTTCAAGCTTAGACTTGCTCTCTCGTGTCCCTTGTTACAGTCAATGGAGCCCCGTCTTTTTGTGTAGCGTTATTATTATTATTATTTTTTTTTTAAAGAAACAAAAAAATAGGTGCAGCTGATCAACATATAGATTACATGTTATGTATGCGTGAATGTTCGGGGTTATGAATTTATGTACAGTAGGACACGGATGGAAAGAGCAACATCCGACAGAAAAAGAAATAGTTCTTTATACCGCGGTTCTTGTTTCATTTTGCTTTGTTTTTTTGTTTTTTTTTTGTTTTTTTTTTTTTTTGTTTTTTTTTTTTGGGGGGGGGGGGGGGTTGATATTTTGTTTTGTTTTGTTTTGTTTTTTTTCTTTCTTTTTTTTTGTCTTTGTTTCTTTTTGTGTGTTTTTATTTTTGTTACGGAGAAATATTTCGAAAATCAGGATGATATATTGATGATGATCGTGATAATGATAATGATGACGATAGTAATAAAGATGATAATAATAGGGGACATTTATTTATAGGCGTGCGTTCTTTTTATCCATCAATAGTGGTTTTGGTGTGTTCTACTGATTATATTTTGTTATTCAGACCTTGCCTTTATTCATTTTTTTTAGAAAAGAAAAGATAAAAATTCCTAGATTGGCGAATAAGACGATTGTTTCAGCTGCTAGATCCAGATTTTAAAATGGCTAGAATTTTCTCTCAGGAAGAATACAAAGCTGCCAACTCGTTTATTTTTTCAACAGGATTTGACATGTCTGATTATGCATCAGTGATCATCAGGCTCTGTACTCGTCTCGGGTTGGGATTCAGTCTCGGACTTCATATTCTGTATAATCTGCATACACATTACTTATGTACAACTAACTAAGCAAGTTGTCCATGGTCCATACCAACATGGATTATTTGTAAAAAAAAAAATTTAAAAAATAAATAATTTAAGTAATTTTTTAAAAAAACAAACAAAAAAAAAAAAAACGAAAAAAAAAACGCCCTTTCGCACAAGATCCCGTCGCCTTGGCATTGGGTGGAAGAATATAGATAATCCATCAAACAGGATGTCAGATGTCAATAGGAATCACCCTTGTTGTCCTAGTGAGCAAATTTTGGGTAAATAATCTTGCCCAAGGAAAAAAAAACGAAAGTGCCTGAAGCGGGGCTCGAACCCGCGACCTTCCGGGTCACAGTGCAATGCCTTAACCACTCGGCCACTTAGATTATTTGTAGGTCTGATAAAAATCGAACGCAATTAACCAGTAAATTTTTGGCCAATCAAAACATGAAATTTGTGACACACCTTAACACGTGCTCGGACAAACACGGTTATATATATATATGCTGTGCGCTTGGCTTAAATACCTACAACATTGCCATCGGGAAATAGAACGGACCAACTCACAAAACTACCTGCAACCTTAAGGTATAGATAGAATGCGCTTGGCCAAGGAGTTCACAACATTGCCATCCGGAAGCATAACGGACCAACACACAAACTCTGTGTAACCATGAACTTTTATAGTCTGGTTAATACAGTTTAGTGAGAAAAACTCACAAACGCGGATGGCAAAAACAATAACAAAGGCCTGAGTGACGTCATCTGCATACTATCTATAAAGATGGAACGAAGATGGCGTCACTCAGGCCTTTGTTATTGTTTTTTTTTGCCATCCATGTTTGTGAGTAATTCTCACTAAACTGTGTTAACAAGACTATGTTCAAGGTTACATAATATAGTTTTGTGTGTTGGTCCGTTATACTTCCGGACGGCAGTGTTGTGACCTTCTTAGCCACGCGCATTTACATTACAACAATTAGCCCATTAATAATGGGAGCGTTCTATTCATGTTTTTGTTCAACCGAGTCATCAATCACATGGTGTGTTGCTGTCCAACGATTGGGCATTTCTCAATAAATGTAAAACGCTGTTTTGTTTATGACAGTTGTAAACATAGCCATAAGTCCTGCTGGGCAAAATGACCATAATTGTGACGTTGGCTATATCTAAAACTGTGAACACTTGTCACTATGTGGGTCATTTTTAGCACACTTTGCAATGTGACCAATGACCTCGAGCACATGAAATATAATATAGAATCATCGCCATCAGCAGAGCCGCAAACGAGTTAGTTCATAGATAACATTTTTGTCTTGCATATTCTTTTACATCTACATTTTGTCTTCTTACTATTTTTTGTAGGTGATGAAGAGGAGCAAGAAACTGGAACGACCAGAAGCAAACGAAAGTCATCTTCCTCTCCTTCCAAAGGTAAAGGAGGTGGTGGGGGAGGAGGAGGGGGAGATGGACACAAGGAGGAACTCGTAGTAGAGAGCAGAGGGAGGAAAGGGAGGACGAGACAGTCGGCGATAGTGGAGGAGAAGAAGAAAAAGAAAGAGGAAGAGGAGAAAGAAGAAGAAGAAGCGGAGGACGTCGAGGAAGCAGAGGAAGAGGAGGAGAAATCACATCAGAAGGAGGAAGAGGAGGGACTTGGAGGAGGGGCAGAAGAGGATGATGATGAAGACAGTGAGAAAGAACTTCTGATCGCGGAAAACGAGGTGGGTAGATTTGTAACGTGACAGATTTCAGTCATTCATTTATTCTCTCTCTCTCTCTCTCTCTCTCTCTCTCTCTCTCTCTCTCTCTCTCTCTCTCTCTCTGTATCTCTCTCTATCTCTCTCTCTCTCTCTCTCTCTCTCTCTCTTTCTTTTTAAAAAATTGAGATTTTATATGGCGCGATATTATTCACTAAACATGCTCAAGGCGCTTTACAAGAGGTCCCTGACCAACAGTAACACGTAACACGAGGAACGAGATGTTAGGCGAAATTACAAATTTTTTTTAGACAGAGCCAATGCTGCCAGGTACTCGCTTTTTAATACGATTAGAGAATGTGAGTAAAGAGCCTTTTCCAATAGCGAGGCTCGAAACCAGGACCTTCCGATCCTAAAGCGAGTGTCAAACCACAAGACACACTCTCTCTCTCTCTCTCTCTCTCTCTCTCTCTCTCTCTCTTTCTCTTTCTCTCTCTCTCTCTCTCTCTCACACACACACACACACACACAGAGACCCTCACTCATTCAACTATCCCCCATACATTTATTCTCACACCTCACACACGTATTCAATCAATTACCCGTCCCCCCTCACATATTCATTCAATTCCTTTGCTCATTTGCTCTCCCAATCACTCACTCATTCTCACCACAACTCACTCACTCTCACCACCACTCTCATCACCCACCCATCCACCTAATCATTTACCTCACATACCACCACACACATCACTTACTACCAACACACTCTCACCTACAACACTCACACACTCACCCTCAACAACTCACTCTATCTACTCAAGACACACTCTACACTTCCACAACTATCACACTCACACACTCACTCTCACCAACTCACACACTCACTCTCACCTACTCACCACCACTCAATCTCACACTCACACACTCAAACTATCACCTACTCACACACTCACTCTTACCTACTCACACATTCGCTCTCACCTACCCAAACACTCACTTTCACCTACGTGAATACTCACTCTTATCTACTCACACTCACTCTTATCTACTCACACTCACTCTCACCCATTCACTCACACACTCACTCTCACCGACTCACACACTCACTCTCACTACTCAACCTCACACTCACCTCTCACCACTCACCATCACTACACACACTCACTCTACCTACTCACCTCACACACCTCTCACCTACTCACAATCCCTACCACTCTCACCTACTCACAATCACTCTCTACCACCTCACACTACACTTCTCACCTACTCACACTCCACCTACTCACAACTTTCACCTTACTCCACACTCACCTACCTTACTCAACACTCAAACTTCATACTCTACACTCACTTTACTTCTCACACCTCACTCCCACTCACTCACTCTCCATCTCACTCACACACTCACACTCTACTCACACTCACTCTCACCATTCCTCACACACACTCACCTACTCACATCACCTCACACATCACTCTCACCTACTACACACTCATCTCACCTACTCACACACTCTCTCACCTACTCACACACTCACTTCACTACTACATCAACTCACCATCACACACTCACTCTCTCCTACTCACACACTCACTCTCACCTACTCACACTCACTCTCACCAACTCACACACTCACTCTCACCTACTCACACACTCACTCTCACCTACTCACACACTCACTCTCACCTACTCACACACTCTCACCTACTCACACACTCACTCTCACCTACTCACACACTCTCACCTACTCACACACTCACTCTCACTCTCACCTACTAACACACACTCTCACACTCCACTCACTACTCACTACTCATCACCTACTCACACACTCACTCTCACCTACTCACACTCACTCTCACCTACTCACACTCACCTCCACTCTCACCACTCACCACTCTCTCACTTCACCATCACTCTCACCTACTCACACACTCACTATCACTCACTCCATCACCTACTCTCACCACTCACACTCACTTCTCACCTATCAACTACACCACTCTCACTACTCACCTACTCACTCCACCTACTACCACTCTCACTCTCACACTCACTCTCACCACTCACACACTCACTACTCACCTACTCACACACCACACATCTCACCTACTCACACACTCACACTCATCACCCTCACACTCACTCTCAACACTCCACCACACTCACCCTACACCCACACCACTCCACACACTACCACATCACCACTCACACTCACCTACTCACACTCAACTCACACCACTCCACACTACTCACCACTCACTCACTCCTCACCTACTCACACCACCACTCTCACCTACTCACACACCACTACTCCACACACACTTCACCACTCACACCACTACTCCACTACTCACTCACTCACTCTCACACACCACACACTCACTCTACACACCACACCACTCACTCCACAACACTCTTACACTCACTCACACACACCTCATCCACTCACTACTCACACCACACACCACTCACACACTCACCTCACCACTCACACACCTACTCACAACCACACCACACCATCTCAACACTTCACTCTCACACTCAACACCACTCTCACCTACTCACACATCCACCACACACACACACCTCTACTCCACACCACACACCACACCTCCCCTCCACACTCACTCACTCACCCTACACTCACCTCCTCTCACACATCCACCACTCACCATCACACTCACCTACTCACACTCACTCACCTCACCCACTCCACCACTACACTCACACTCTCACCACTACACCACCTACTCACCACCTACTCCAACCACACTCACTACTCACCTACTCACACTCACTCTACACCTCACACCACTCACACTCACTCTCACCACTCACACCCATCATCTCACACACACTCACATCACCACTCTCACCTACTACATCACTCCCACTACTCACACACTCACTTCACACACCACTCACCTCACCTCACACACTCACTATCCCATCACTCCACTCACCTCACTACCCACACTCACTCTCACCTCACACTCACCTACACACACTCACCTCTCACAACACTATCACCACTTCAACCACCCACTACTCCCTTCACCTACTCACACCACTACATCTCCCTACTCACACACTTCACTCTCACCACACTCACTTCCACACTCACACTCATCTCACCTCTCACACACCTCACTACTCCACACACTCACCTCCCACTCCACACCCTACCACACTCCACTCTACACACTACTCACACTCACTACCACACCTCACACTCACTCAACCACACTCAACCCCTCAATCACACATCACCTACACACTACTCACCTCCACTCACCAATCTCTCACTCTCACACACCATCCACTCACCTACTCACCCCCTCCACTCTACACCTCTACATCTCTACTCACTACTCACACTCAACTACTCACTCTCACCTACTCCACACTCACTCTCCACTTACTCCACTCACTTCACTACTCTCCACTCACACTCACTCTCTCACCTACTCACTCCACCTCTCACTACCACTCTCCCACTCACTCACCCCACCTCACACACTCACTCCATCCTCTCACCTACTCCTACCTCACTCTTCACACTCACTCACTCTACTACACATTCTCATACTCACCTACTCACTTACTCACTCTCTCACCTACTCACACATCACTTCAACTCACCATCACTCTCTCACTACTCACAATCATCTCTCACTACTCACACACTCATCTACTACTCCACATCATTCTCTCACTATCACCACTACCTACTACACACTCACTCTCTCACCTATCACACCACTCTCACTACTCCACACTCTCACTACACACATCCTACTACTCACACACCACCACACAATCACTTCTCATACACACACTCACTTCTCACTACTCACACTCACTCTCACCTACTCACACACTCATTCTCTCACCTACTCGCACACTCATTCTTTCACCTACTCACACACTCACTCACCTACTCACACACTCACTCTCTCACCTACTCACACACTCACTCTCTCACCTACTCACACACTCACTCTCTCACCTACTCAAACACTCACTCTCCCTTATCTCACACACTCACTCTCCTCACCTACTCGCACACTCACTAACTTGCTCCCCCAATTACTCTACTTATAACTCTCATCCATTTATTACTCTCATCCATCCGTTCACTCACTCAATCTAACCGATTCCATTAAAGGAAACCACTTACAATTTTCATTTCTTCACATCCCTCATGATAAGCTAAGTGTACATTTTTCATCATGTGCATTAATTAAATTTGATATTATTAATTTTTCAGGACGACAAGGACTCTGATGACTGTGATTCAGACCTCTCTGAGGTAGGTGCTTTAACCATACATGTGATAATCCACCCATTCCTTCAGGGTCATTTTCTTACAGGGATTCAAATTAAGTAAAATACAAAACTCAACTCAACTTGACATGGATTTGAACCAAGTTTGTGAGGGTACGATCCTTTTGCTCTACTGATTGAGCTCACAACCAGATTGTAGCCTTTTATCAATTTCAAAAAGTTTATCAAATGGCTGAGTGGTCACTGTGACCCCGGAGGTCCTTGTTCCAAGCCCCTTTTTAGACCCTTTTTTTTTTTTACCCTGGGGAATATTTTTAATTCCCCCAATTTGTTCATTTGGTCAACATGAATGATAAACGACCATCTGCCTGTTTTTTTGGGGGTTTTTTTTTTGGTTTTTTTTTTTGTTTTACATTGCAGTCATCATAGTTAAAGGTACATGTCAGTGCTTGTCTATGGATTCTCCTGGCTTGTGGGATATGCCACGTGTACAGATGTGTATTTATTTATTTGGAAGGTCCAGGGTCATTATTCAAATCAAAATTTTATAGATCTCCAATGGAAACCGCTACATGAAAGACGTTCCATCAACAAACTCCTCATATTCAATAAAGCACAAAAAGGAAAACTTGAAATTTCAACTAGCCATTTGAAACGGAACAACAAAAAAAGAAACTCATCATTTAATTTTGAAATCCCCCACTCAAGAACTAACCATCATCTTTACTCTTTCTTCCCCTCCACCATCCGACTTTGGAACTCCCTACCAACCGATTGTTAACAACTGATGACTTCAAAAAATCACTCCCTGCTTCCCTCTAAAACCCCTGTTACTGAATAGAATGCCATACAATCTTCAGCCTGAAGCTTTGACCTTGAAGGAAGAAGAAGAAGGAAAGATGATTGTTATTTTACTCAAAAATGAATTTGTGGTTAAATTGAATGACATTACATCTGTTTTATAGTATTCTAAAGTGACGATTCATATAACGCCAAGTCTTTTAGGCTAATAAAATATTTTTTCCTTCTTAAAATTCATATTTTTCACAAAGTTTAGAAATGTTTTATGTTTTTCTTTTTATTTGGTCCATATGGTGGGTATGAAGCTCTTCTTTAGATCTTTTAAAAATTTCTTTCTTTTTTCCTTTCCAATTTGTAGGATTTAGAGCCACCCTTTCACAACGGCACCATGACGAGACGGCAGGCCAGTCAACTCAAAGAGACAGGCAGTGGTGATCTAACCGGTGCCAAGAAGAAGAATCGAACCTGTGATTACTGTGGAGTGGTGAAAGCTACCCCAGCTGCCTTGGTCAGGCATTTAAGAAAACACACTGGGGAGAGGCCTTTTGTTTGTACGGTAAGTCATTCATTCAGGAAGAATCACGTGGGGTAGCGGTGGGGGAAGGTTCTTTCCTGGTTATGATATCCACTTTGCATTTCTTTTCATATCTGTTGTCTTTTCCGGGTAACTTTGTGACACTCTTCTGAAAGGAGTCTATTTTGCTCAGATATTTTTATGATGGGGACATAGTCAAACATGCCAACCGGTACCAACACACAAAACTATGTGTAACCTTGAATGTTTATAGTCTGGTTAATACAATTTAGTGAGAATTATTCATAAACGCGGATGGCAAAAAGCAATAACAAAGACGTGAGTGACGTCAACTTCATACTATCTATATGTCATACATCAACTGTTGTTTTAGAGGGAAGCAGGGAGCGATTTTTTGAAGTCATCAGTCAAAAGGGCTTGTTTACAATCGGTTGGTAGGGAGTCCCAAAGTCCTCTCCTTACCAACCACCATCACATTTTGTAAATTTGTACTATTATTATAATTTCAGTTCGTTATATAATGCTGGTTCTAACTAATATTTTTCTCATACCTTTATGAGGATTTGCATAGAATTATGCATGTAAACATATTCTATAATTTAAATGGCCTCAGGCCACATTTAAGCTTTTACTTCTTGTTAAATAGAAAGTTTTAAGTGGAGATTAAATTGAACTAACATCTTTGACAATGAAGCCAACAATTAAAATCTGTGTATTGCTAATGAGCTTAAAATGGATTATTTCTTCACTAAAATTACTGTATTTTGGTTTTAAAATTTATAATTATTATTATTATTATTAGTATTATTATTATTATTATGTTTTTTATGCCCCCAGCTGTGTGGTAAAGCCTACAAAGCTAAGCGTAGCCTGAACCTCCATGAGAACACAGTACACAAAGGCCTAGCCAAGAACCCCCTGCCTACCCAGGTACCTCTGGACAACTCGGCAGGGACATCTTTTGCTCTTGGGGACTCCCTCAAACAGGTGATTTGATTTGATCAAGAAAAGCAAAAAAATGAATTGGGACGTACCTTATTCATCTTTCCAGTCTCTTTAAACTATTTAAGAAATTAAGGAGCAGGCA
Organism: Berghia stephanieae; assembly: GCF_034508935.2. Lineage (NCBI taxonomy): Eukaryota > Metazoa > Mollusca > Gastropoda > Nudibranchia > Aeolidiidae > Berghia > Berghia stephanieae. The sequence continues at coordinate 27,905,504 of NC_088371.1, forward strand.
TCGGTGTAAGATAAAGATCTGAAGTGTGTATGAAAGGTGCCAGACAAAGGAAGAAAGAAAAATACAAGAAAAAAAAACATACCAAAAAATCAGTCTACTTTGACCGGGGATCGAACTTCAGACCTTCTGATTACAGGTAATCAGAGGGTCTGAGGTTCGATTTCCCAGTCAAGGTATACTGATTTTTTGGGATGGTTTTTTATCCTTGTTTGAAGCACGGCCAATGACTGGTGCACATGGAAAAACTATGTAGATTGTCCCTACTGTTTTTGAAGAAGTCATGGAATGATTTAGAAAATCACAGTCAATAATTCCAGAAATTTTCTGTGATTTCATTTTACTTTTGCAAATAGGGCAGATATTTTAAATAACAGCAAACATAAGTAATCTCATGGATATGTGAGTTTACTTAGATGGACATTTCATTGTGTTTATTGTTAATGTCATTGAAGAAAGACGTTTTGCTTGCAATATCAGTATAAATTTGATTATTTTGTCTGTATTTTGAACAGGTGGGTGGTCTGCCTCCCCCAATATCTGAAGCCACCAAATCTTTACTAAGGGAAACTTTGGAATCGAGCAGGAAAGCCAGAGATGCTGGTAATGTCTCAGCTGTCGGTGAAAACGGGGACATCATTACCACAGAAGTTACTGACGTTACAGAGACAGATACATCATCTTTACCTGCCAGTGAGAGGTTGTCGGCCCCCAATCTTGTGAACCTTCTCACCGCAGACTTATCCAAGAAAGTGGAGCAGATATTAGCAACGTCCAGTAGCTCTGCCTCAATAACGTCATCATCATCATCATCATCATCATCATCACCTCTGGTGTCATTGTCATTGTCTTCATCCTCATCGAACACAGTATTGTCAGCCAGTGCATCTTCACCACTGCTATCTGTGTAAGTTTGGCTGAGAAGTTTTGAGGTTATTGTAAGGATCTCTTCTATCTTGTTAATAATGGTGTTATAATTGTTGTTATTCTTATTCATTATACTATCATCATCACATCATCATCATCATCATCATCAGAGTCTGTTGTCTGTTGTCATGGTAGCTTTTGGTCTCACTCTGGAAGGAAATAAGGTTGTTGCCCAGGGCCTGGATGGGATTTTTAGCCCCAATGAAAACAGTTGCAGACCTACTTACTACTACGAAAATTTCATAGAATTACGAATATTTGGGTCCTAATTGACAGTTATATAAGATCTTTAATTTAATAGACTTCTTGTAAACAAATTTTTGCTGCTAGAGTTAGAATACAAAAGAGTTCAAAGCATTAATTCAATGCATTTAAACACAATTTGGTAATTTTAAAAAGTAGTTATAATGTCCACTATATAATTACCCCTGAAAACTACGAATTTTCCGATTTCAAGTAGGCAGATCTACAGTTGGATAAACTTCACCTTTTTTAAATTTGAGCAACCTTGTTCCAAAAAGAGGATCCTAAAGTCACGTGTGTTGTGTATCATCTTCTTGTTGAAATATTTCCCTTTGTCATGTTTTGTTTGGGGTTTTTTTAGCTCTAAATTATTGATTTATGATATTTTTATCCTTCACATCATGTGGTTACCTAGCTTAAATCATTTCAGTGATATCTTGAATATGAGTGTGTTTTAGCAAAACTCTGCTCGTATCTTAGTTTTCTATCTGCTTCATCTCAATAACGTGGAAAGTTCGTTGAATTAGGGAAGGAAATCTATTAATAATAATAAAAATAATAATAATAATAATAATAATAATAAATGTACATTTATATAGCGCATATGCCGAAGCTTCACAGCGTTTCACATTGACCATCAGTAAAAAACATTACACACTGCAGATTCGGACATACGAACAAAAGCTCACACGCGTCCAATTACACACACACACTCACACACACACATTCCTTTTATTTCTCAATTTTTCTTTCAGACCAAAGATAAAGACTGACACAGCACGTCATATAGAACAGTCTGAAAATGATGGAAATTCGAAAGGAGAGGAAGAGGAAAAGATGGAAGAGGGTGTCGAAGAGAACCAGGTTAGGCTAGGAGGAGAAGAGGATGATAAAGAGGAAGATAGGGAGGAAGAGAAGGTTGAGGTTGAGGAAGAGCAAGCTCAAGATCTTAGTATTCACCCGAGGAAGAAAGTTGGAAACAAATCCAAAAGCAAGGATAATGAAGTCGCTGATGTACCCAGTGGAGCTGATGAGAAAATAGCCTGTGAGGTAAGGAAATGAGTTGGCTAGGTTTCCAGAGTAAATGAATATCATCATGCATCTTTATTGTCATCATCATCATCATTTTCATGTATTCGTTTTCAAGGGGATAGCCACAAGTGGGAGAAAAATAACATATGTGACCTGCTGCCTCCAAATGGTATTATTTCGGTATGACTTAGATGACAAAAATTGTTTTTGTAATCAAAAGTATGATTGATTTTATAGAAGGAATGAAGATGACAACACTCAGCCTTTTGTTATTATTCTTAGACAGCCTTAATACTAAATTATATTTGGCTGGCGGATGTTATCAGTATTTAACTAAACACACATCATCACTTTTTTTACTGAAGACAATAGATGTAGTTTTTTAGAATGACATAACTGAAATTTCACATTTCTGGCCATTTCTACATTAAAATCACTTTTTAGTATCTGGGTCACCACAGCATAATACCAGTTTGAGATGATAAATCACATATGAGCAAGGTTGTCAATTTTCCGTATATTTACGGAATTCAGTACCTATGTTATAAACCCTCAGTATATTTTCCAATCACCTGCTAAACAGAAAAAAGTAAGTACAAAAAGTCTTTTTACTTGAGTTCAGCACTCAGAAAGGGGTCGGTTCAATGTGTTTGTTTAAAAGTTCAGTAAATTTTTGTCTTCTCTGTATGAGTTTTGAGACGTTACAAGGAAATCCCCACTTGTGCTTACAACTCTCTCATCAACGTTAACTCTTTTTTTTTTTTTTTCTTTCTTCCTCTCCAGTTTTGTCCTGAAACCTTCCAGCAGGAATCCCACAAAGTCGACCACATTCGTAAAACACACGGCATCATCCTCAACTTGTCTCACAGCAAAAGCGATGTCAACAACAAACACACCTCATCTGTGATATTGCAACAACCACCGACTATATCTGATGCTGCAAAACTAAGCCATACTGTGATGCCTCCTACGACGCTGACAACTACAGCAACACTTGCTGGGGCAGGAACTACAGCTGCCTCGGCTTTCTCTAAAAAATCAACAACACATCATCAACATCAACAACATCATCATCAGCATAAACAAAAACACAACCACCACCAGCAACAACGACAACAACAACAACAAGCAAACTCAGCAACAACCTCTAATATTAGAATATCCTCTAATACTAATCAGAACTCCAATATTTCCATCAATAACATCAATTCTTCTAATACAACTACTTCTAATTCCAATCCAACTGAACATCAACTACAAGCATTCACCAAAGTGGATGCCAAAAGGAATACACCTGCCTCTTCATTGTCCCGAGATGTAGGTTACCCAGGAACAGGAAGTAGTAATAGCGTTACAGGAAATAATCCCAATGCAATGTCTAACACCACCAGCGCTTTCATGGACCCAACCTGGGCTGCTATGATAGCAGCTGCAGCCTCGTCATCCCACCAAAATTTTGATTCTCTCAACAGCTACAACAACAACCCCACCTCCACCAACGCTTTTTCCGCTCTCCTGGCCAAACAGATGAGAAATCAACAACTGACATACGAGATGTTTCAACCGCCTTCATCATCCTCATCATCGTCTCCTTCCTCATCATTATCAACGCTTAAACCACCATCGCATCTCTCAGCCATTTCATCGTCGTCATCTTTATCATATCCTGCATTGTTATCATCAACGTCTTCGTTAATGCACCAAGTAGGAGTAGGAGGAGGAGGAGAGGGAGGAGTGGTGAAGATTGAGAATGGCCTGTCCGTGCCGATACCCAGTTTGACATCATCCACTACAGCAGGTGTTGCTGGGATTGCCGACAATAATAACCCCACTAGTGGCCAAGCTGTGGTGATTCCCATGGAAGAGAATAATGCTTTGCCTTATTACGTTACCTCTCGAATCTTACAGGAGTGAGTCATTGTGGTTGTTTTTGTTTACAATAACAATTAATTAAAGCTCATTTATTTTCTTCCATTCTGGTATTATTAAATTAAGGTGAACAAGGAATTGCAAATTGTTACAAATTTTAAGCTGGAATATTTGGATTGAAATGATACGGTTTATTGAGAATGATTGACTTCAAAAAAAAAAAAGAGAGGTAGCAAATTTAGGGTTAAGTAACAGTTTTTAAGAAAAGAAATGAATGAATGTCTTTAGCCATTGTGCTTTACTGATACTTAAACAGTTTTATCTGGTTAAGTATTTCAGCCTTTTGTTGTATTTGTAAAGAATCTCTTTTGCCAATATTCTTGTGTGTGATCATTCCATATCATCAACTTAATGTTGGCTTTTACCGATATGGTATCCCAGGTTTGATGGTCGCAGCTTACAGCTATTTGATATTTTCAATTCCAGACATTGTCTAATTGGTTATGGCATTGCACTGTTCGAGCCCTTCTTCAGGCACTTTAGTTTTTTTCCTTGGGCAAGATTATTAACCCTCAATTTGCTCACTTGGACAACATGGGTGATTCCTGTTGACATCAGACATTTTGGTTGATGAATTATCTATATCCCTTCGTGGAATATATTCCTTCGTGGAATGCCTAGGTGATGATATCTTATGATGTCGTGGCCGAAGGGCATAATTTTATTTTTTTAAAACCAAAAATAGTGTTTTGCATCAATCATTTTAAAGGAGTTATTGACATTTGTAATTTTTATGTATTAGTTCCCCAAATTTCTATTCCTCTTGAAGTCGCTTTCCAGCATTTTGTCAGAGTCCCATGATTTTTCATTTTTCATTCTAGTAATAGGACTGTTGATAAGACATGGAACGAGATAAAAAAAGTTAGCTAAAGATAGAGAGGGATGGAAACTATTTTGTCTGTGGTCTATATACCCTGACCCAGGGTGAAATAGGCATTGATGATGATGAATGGGACTGTCACATTTGTGATTTGATAAAATGATAATTTCCCCTTTGTCTCCACAGTTTTAATCCAGATGATGTGACATTACCAGAATCAGACAAATGGGGTTTGTATTCATTCAGTTTGATTTTCCATCTCTATAAATCAGCTTAGTTACCTCAATTGGGGAATCAAACCTCAGACATTTTAATGGTGTGACAGATGTGTTACCATTCCATTCTCTAAATTAGCTAGCCAACTATCTGCACAAATTCAATGCTTATGTTTTATACAAAGATTATGATTATGATGCTTTGAACTTCTATCACTTTCCTACCAATAACATTGAAAATGTTGCTGCTTGAAGCTAGAAGGAAAAAATAACGATAAGTATTGAAATGTAAGCTTCAATTTATTAAACGAAAACAGATACTGTGGATGTTTCAGGTTTCCTCTTTATCAACAAAACACGAAACACATTTGTCTTTAAGTCATTCGTCCAAAACATGTTTTGTTGATAAAGGGGAAACCCGAAATGTCGACAGTATCTGTCTTCGTTGAATAAATTGAAGCTTACAATTGAATACTTATCGTTACAAATAACATTGAACATTTACAAATCACAAAACGTAGACAAAGGCCTGAGAATTGTTGTAATCCGATACAATACACAGTGCGACTATGTGGTCTAGTGGTATGACACTTACCTTTGTATTGGAAGGCTGAAGCACAGCCGATATAATACACATTGCGACTATGTGGTCTAGTGGTATGACACTTACCTTTGTATTGGAAGGCTGAAGCACAGCCGATATAATACACAGTGCGACTATGTGGTCTAGTGGTATGACACTAACCTTTGTATTGGAAGGCTGAAGCACAGCCGATATAATACACAGTGCGACTATGTGGTCTAGTGGTATGACACTTACCTTTGTATTGGAAGGCTGAAGCACAGCCGATATAATACACAGTGCGACTATGTGGTCTAGTGCTATGACACTTACCTTTGTATTGGAAAGCTGAAGCACAGTTGATTCCTTAGAGAAGGCTCTTTTCTATTATTCTTTCACCATACTCAGGTGTAAAACAAATACCTGACAGTAAACAGCATCGTCTCTGTCGGTAAAAAAATTTGTAATATCACCTAACAGGCGTCATTTCTCATTCTTCATGTTAAGTGTTGCTTTTGGCCAGGGAACGTTTGTAAATTGCTTTGAGCACGTTTAGGGATATTCTGATATATAAATGCTCTAGTTTTTGGGGGTTTTTTCAATTTTTTAAATTTTGTTTTGTTTTAATATAAAAGTTAAAAAAATTAGTGAAGACAAGTGCAAGACAAAAATTTGCAATATGTTGTATGAGAGAGAGTGTGAGTGTGAGTGAGTTGTATGAGTGAGTGCAAGAGTTGTATGAGAGAGTGAATTGGATAAGTGAGTGAGTTGTATGTGTGAGTGAGTTGTATGAGTGAGTGAGTGAGTTGTACGAGTGAGTGAGTGAGTGAGTTGTATGTGTGAGTGAGTGAGTTGTATGTGTGAGTGAGTTTTACGAGTGAGTGAGTGAGTTGTATGAGTGAGTGGGTGAATTGTACGAGTGAGTGAGTTGTATGAGTCAGTGAGTTGTATGGGTGAGTGAGTGATTGAGTTGTATGGGTGAGTGAGTGATTGAGTTGTATAGCGAGTGAGTGAGTGAGTTGTACAATAAGAATTGCAGAAAAATCTGATAGACTTTAATGGTTTTGAAGTCATCATTTTTTAAAAGGTGACGACTTTGGATTTGATCTCTATAAAGTTATGTGGTAATGTTTTGTTTCTTGTTGGATTTTTTGTTTGTTTTTTTTTTCCATTTAAAAATAACAACAACTGACTTTCTTCAGTGACGGCAGAGGACGGAGGCCACCGCCAGTGTCGTACCACAGTCATGAAGGAGACTGTTCTGGCAACACGTCTGGATGGTATCAACAATATCACGGGACGTCTGGCAACTGTTTACAAGTGAGTGTTGTCCAAATTTGTTTGTATTGATGACGAGATTGTAAAAGAAATCTAGACGTAGATACATTTGACTGGCCGTGATATGTTCTGCATTTAATATCTTATATATCTTACTCACTTAACGTAGAACACCTTCCCAATGTTCAGAATGGAAAATGGTTGATTCAAATGTTAACTCTCAAACGTTCCACAAATAGAAACCACGATCACCGGTGATCGTGACAACGCCCCCTTTTTCATAATCCCATTTTGCGGTAAAAAATCGCCAGATTATGTGTTGAAACTATTATTTTATTATAAAAGAATGATTTTCATTTAATAATTCATCACAATTATGTTAAAAATGTAAAAAAATGTTACGAAATAACGAGAGATACGAAAGCTAGGTTGCTAACGACTCCATCCGTTACCTTCGATCCGCCATTTTGTTTCGGGAAATCTTTCTACAACTCCAACTCACAATTTATCAAATTTATATTATTTAAACTTTTTGCACCATGGCAAATCTCAAAGAGTCTGAAATTTATGACATCCTCTTCAACGTGGATGTAAGTGATGACGAGGATGATGATGAAATTGAGTCCGAATGGTCTCAAGAATTCGACCTGCCGTACTCGCCAAATATGGGATCTGACAGTGAGAACGACGAGTAAGTATTTTTCAGAAATCTTCTCAAAGTAACATCAAACGATCACATAATGCCCATGATATGTATATTTTATTCAACTTAATTATCTATTTCATTAATATAGTACAAAAAGTTTGTTTTTTTTTGGTTTATAATTGTATTTATGAAGTGCTTGAGTTTGACTAGGACGAGTGAAGTGTTGTGTGTTGAAAATGTAAACAAACATGGAGGTCAGAAGACGGTTAGTTCGGCCACTTGAATGAGATATAGAAATGATTTGTATGTCTTGATTTGATGTGTCGACAGTTTGTATAATAAAATATTGTTCTTTTTTCTTTCTTCCAGCGAGATTCTTATTCCGTGTGAGGACTGTGGGAATGAAACTGGGAGACATGCACAAGTCCCTACTCCTACTGATGATACTGACACTGCCACTGCCACAACTAGTTCTGCTTGTCAAAGAAAAAGGTGAGAACTGACCTGATATTTAGTTGTTCTTATAGAGCATTTATATTCATATTGACTGTTTTGTGTTTTCTGATGTATTATTGTTGATATTATGTTATATATTCAGTTTTGGGTCTACAGGAACATTATTTATAGTATTTTTACTCTACTCAACTCTATGTCAAGAAATATTATTCCAGAACTAGTGTGTGATGTAAAAAAGGGAGAGTGATAAAATATTTTGATATTTTATATTTATATGTGTAATTAATTGCTTTCTCCTTTCAGAATTATTTTTCATTTCCTTTGTTTTCAAAGTACTTCTTTTATTTTAATTCTTGTTATTATTATTTTCTTCAGGCGTTCGGATCATGATGAAATCCCTGGCCCATCACAGCCGAAGAAACTATGTGTGGATGGTGGTCCCGAGAACAAAGTGCCACCCTTTCTCCCTGAGCGAGTCCCTGGTCCACGCCTGCCTGATACGGTGACTCGCTTAGATCACCGAAAATTTTTAACGCCTTTAGATTTTTTTAGTTTGTTTTTTACTCAAGAACTGTTGTCTTTGTTTTGTGAGTGGACGAATGATTATGCGAGTATGTGTGTGGATTCGAAACCGACGTTGTATAAGAGGTGGAAGGATGAACCTGTGAATGTGGATGAAATGTATAGATTTATTGGTTTGTTGATGTACATGAGTTGTGTGAAAGTGGAGCGTGTTACTTTATATTGGTGTGAGGAGACATTGTTGAATGGTTTGTGGGCGCGTCGGTTTTTGTCAATTTGGCGTTATAAATGTCTTATGAGTTTTTTAAAATAAGTAATTTTAGAACAGAAAATAGAGATGATAAATTATGTAAAGCTAGATTTATGATGGATTATATTCGTAGAAAATGTATGAAATTGTTTCAACCTTATCAGAATATTTCAATAGATGAGAGGATGGTTAAAAATAAGGGAAGGTATAGCTTTAGAATGTATATGAAGGACAAGCCAACAAAGTGGGGAATGAAATTGTGGGTTTTAGCAGATTCAAAGACAGGGTATACACACAATTTTGATGTTTATTTGGGTAAGGTAGGGGGTAATACAACAAATGGTTTAGCTTATAATGTGGTTATGCAGTTGCTTGTTGGCTTGTTCAATCAAGGATATCATTTATATGTGGATAATTTTTATACTAGTGTTCAACTTTTTAAAGATTTGGTTGTGAAGAATGTGAGAGCTTGTGGGACAATAATAGTTAATCGAAAAGGATTTCCAGTTAGTCTAAAGAACGTTAGAGAATGGGAAAAGAGGGTTAAGAGGGGGGAGTTTAGATGGCATAGGGATGGTGATATTTTAGCTTTACAGTGGAAAGATAATAAGACAGTTTCATTTATATCTACAATACATGATGCAAATAAGGAGGCAGTAGTACAACGTAGGAGTAAAGATAATGGGGTTTTCAGAAAATTAGATGTTGCACAGCCTGAATTAGTTAAAGATTACAATAAGAATATGAATGGGGTAGATTTGTCTGATCAACTTATTGGGAAATATAATAGTCTTAGAAAAACACACAAGTGGTGGAAAAGTTTATTTTTTCATTTTATTGACATTGCTAGGGTTAATAGTTATATTCTGTTCAAAGAATATAGAGCTAGGCATAGTGATATTGAAGAATTACAGAGACCAAAACAGTATAATCAGTTAGATTTTACTCTGGAGTTAGCCAGGCAGTTAGGCGGGATAGATGATCTAGAGGGTCCACCACTTGCTTTAAATACAAATTGTAATTGTAAATGTAAAAGTAAATCTAAAGCAAATAGCAGGAATAGTGATAATAATGATATAGATGAAGAAATTAAGTTAATCCATCCAATTTTACCAGATGCTTCTTCAAATTCAAGGGGTGATTGTAGGTTATGCTTAGATAGGGGGAAAGTACAGAAAACTAGACATAGGTGTTTATATTGTAAAAAATGGTTTTGTTTACAGCCGGATAGAAAATGTATGTTGTGGTATCATACAGTTCTTGAGTAAATTATTTGATTTATTATTGTATTTTAAAATGCTCTTTGTTTTTTAAATGTTAAATTGTCTGTATATTTTTATTTTATTTTGTTAAGGTACTGTTACTGTGAAATTAAAATATTTTCGCACTCTGCGAATAATCATTCGTTTTCGCTCTTTGCGGAAAAAAAAATACTATTCGCTCTCTGCGAATACATTTACATATATAAATAAATATATATGTATACTGAAGTCCTTTATTATATTTATCCATGTATTATCAATTGTATCAGTAAGAAGGAACTTGTGTATTTTTTTGGTGTGTATAGTTCAGTCTTTGCACTAAACAAGTGACACACAAGTGAATTTTAAAATAATTATATAATTTTACTTTTGTAATGGAATTATTACCCCAAAACCTTTTCACCATGTTGAAATGTCTTCTTGTATCATGTGTTTAGGTCTGTTGACCAAGATATATCCAAAATATGCCAAAGAAATGCTGACATAAGCAATTTAGAGACATTTTTGTGAACATGTAAAAATTATTGGATTATGCCCCTTGTTTGAGTAAATGTGTGGATACATTTGAGACCCCACCAGATGCTCAATTTATGCATTACATACTTGAGTTTTGCATAAAAGTTGTAAGACATGATGTATTTTTAGAAAATAAACTTGTTTTGATCATAATTTTGAACAGTTATTTTTTTCCTTCTTGGCATTTGCAGAAAATGCAGTTTTTACTTGAAAATTTGAGACCCTACCTTGACACATAAATCATATTTGTGTCCAGGAAAGTGCCTTGAAATTATAAAAAACTTTAAGAATGTGAAACTAAAACATCTGACGAGCAAATTGATATATAACATGCCAGCATTAGCGCACAGTGAGTGAGTTCAGGGTATCCTAATGTACCTGCACCCCCTCCATTTACAATTTTTGCTCAAAACAGTGGAACGTTTGAGTGTTAAGAAATTTGTTGTATATATATTCAAAATAAGAAGAAGAGCCTTTAACTGGTATTGGTTCAGTGCAAGTACTCCCACCTCATTGTCATCCTCACTAACAGGAAGATGACACAAAACCCACATGCTAAAAATGATGGTGTCTGGTGAAACAAATTTGATTTTTTGATGAAATCATCATGATGTCTAATTAATCTTATAATACAGGCAAATCATCGTCATGTCAATTGTAAACACCATGTAAAATTTGGTGAGGATTGGTCAAGTGGTTTCAGTGTTATAAAAAATCCAATTTGCCAAATAGATACTATTATTTTTTATAGTAAACACTTTATCCCTTGGGGCAAAAACATTTCTTTTGACATCCACAAAGAGTTAACTATATGTGAAAAGAAAAGAATTCAACCTTATCCAAATCTTTGAGACACGTTTCCAAATTTTAATTTGGGGTGAAAGTTCATTCAAGGAGGATTTGCCCTCTAGGTCTTTTTGCCGTTTAAAATTAAAAAAATGTTTATCTTGTAAAATTATTCTGGTAATCACCATTAGTCTTGATCCTATCCATCACCTTTATCCTCTATTCTGTAGGTGCCATTTGTGCAAACGTGTGTTCAGCTCTCTGGTCCGGTACAACAACCACATGCCCAGCCATTCGGATGCCGAAATCACCACCTATGACTGCAGATACTGCGAGGCATCATTCCGTTCTCACATCCAGATCATCAAACATTTACAGGTACACTGAATAGCATTACAAAATGGGAGCACTTTTGCGTTTCAAACATTTTTTATACCAAATTGAACAACGCTTACTGTGTCTTCTATCCCCCTATATCTGTTTTCCAACATGCTTTCTGCCTCTGTCTGTGAATGAGATTACTTGTTTTTGTCCAGGCCCTGGCCGGATACCCTAGCTGGGAGGGAAACAGTCAAATGTATAATTAAGAGTTTTGGGAGATATTTTTGTCTTGTAAATCATCTCTCTGTGATGCACTGTATTGTTTTGTTTACATATTATATATGATTTGTAAACATCTGAGTGTATCCGTCTTAGTTGGGACCTGTGCTTGTGTCTGGATGAGACTTTTAGGTGATCTCAAAGTACTTTGATAGTGTGCTCTTGAAATCTACATCTGTTTCCTATTTGAACCAATTCCCCTTTGTCTCACCTCTTTTTTTGGGTGCTTTAATTGTAATTCTAGACCTTTTTACTATCCCATTGTCTTCCTTTTTACTGGCATTGATATGACGTGAATGTGCTGCAAGCGCAACCCTTATTAAAGAAAAAAGATCAACCTGCAACATTTCACCGTCATTCATCCTAAATTGACTGTGCAAAGGCCATATCTTCCGTCTATCAGATAGATTACTGTTTTAATTTATTTTGTTGTTTGGCTGTAGAAGGGTTTTGAGCCGGAAACATTCCATGTGTAGCTTTTTTTTTTCATGTTTTAAAAATAAATTTTATTTGAAAGCTATTTTCATTTTTGTTCAATATTTATTAATCCACAGGTTCTATCAACTTAGCATTCACTCTGATTTTCTGATTTGATTATTTGTTGTCAATGTGGTTAGTCGCTGTTTACACATTGCTCGCCATTGTCTTTAGACTTAAACACCAAAAGTTGCTGAAAAGACTTGATGCTAACCAGAATTATGTGAAAAATGTTGTTGAATAAGAGAAAGGCTTGCTTGCTTGTCAGGAAATTTGTACAAAATCACTTGCTTTCTCACAAAGAGAAATGTCAATTAGTTTTTTTGTCTTTACAACATTTCTTTAATTTAACTTTCATCAATCTACAGTCATCTTCAACATTCAGAAAGTGGCCACTGAAACCTGCTCTAAAATAATTTTTAAATTGAGCTTTTATATAGCGCAATGTCCACTAAATGTGCTCAAAGCGCTTTACAAGGGGGCCCTGGCCAACAGCAACATTTAACATTTAGGACGGGACATGATGCCTGTTAGGCGATGTTACAATTTTTTTTCGGACAGATACAACGTTGTAAATAGCCAGATACTCATTTTACACCTGAGTACGGTGAGAGAATTTGAGTAAAGAGTCTTTCCTTAGGACTCAACTATGCGCCAAGTGAGGCTCGAACCCAGGACCTTCCGATCCGAAAGTGGGTGTCATACCACTAGACCACATAGCCGCACAGATGATGACCAGCTTCATTTGTCTTTGTTGAAAACACGGAAGCAAAGTACATTTATTGTCAATTTTGTTTTTTACAGTGTCACAGAGAGAGATTTGCTGGATTCCAATCCATCTCCTTGGACGACCCGTCTGTCAATGCCACAGGCTCCACCTCCACACCAGCTGCCTCTGTCGGGCTGGTCCCTGGTCAGAGGAAGAAAGGAGAGCATCCTCAAGGTGGTGAAATCAACAATAACCCCATCACCACCACCAGCCTGAACATGAATAACACTGGCAGCGGCCCGTTGAATCTTATGAGAATTCCATCGTACAATGCCGATGAAAGCGGCGGAGATCCAGCTCTAACGTCGTCACTGTCGTCATCCTCATCATCTGTAGGTGGTCTGGGACATCAGCAGCGTCATTCTGCCACGCCGCCTCATCATGAACCCGGAGAGAGGAAAAACGGTGGCTACTCATGTCCAAAGTGCCGAAAGAACTTCACCCGTGAATACTTGCTTCAGAGGCACATGCGCATCCATCGTAACCAAAACTCCTTCTACTGCCCTGACTGTGAGAGTGGCTTCTCTGGGGAGTTGGACCTGATGGAGCACAAAAAGGTAAAAGATGCTTTTGGTAGCTGGTTTGACCAGATACTTTTGGTAGCTGGTTTGACCAGCTGTTGTTGGCAATGTATCTTTTCTGAAAAGGGTTGGGGAGTAGCCATTTGAATTTGCTCCACCTCAATTATAAAATCACTGACCATCTAGTACACGAATTTCCCCAACTGGCTACGATCCCTTTACATGTTGTGGGATTTTAAAATGGTTTAGACTTTATTTCTTTAAATCCTTTTTGTATAACATTTTCTCAATTGCTAGAATTTATTAATTAAAATGATTCAAGAAATTGTAATAATTTTTTATAAAAATTTTCTACTCTTCCCAGCACCATCATGGTTTGAAATCATCAGAAGAAGTACAAAAGTACAAGTCCTTACTGACCCAGCAACACCAAGCACAGCAAGCCCAGCAACAATACAGCAAACTGCTTGTTACTGGCAGTGATGGAAACAACAACAACAAAAATAGTAATAGAGTCAGCGATTCGTCTGTCGCCTCCACCGCTGGTACTGCTGCCTCTACTGGTGACAAAATGGCTCCAAACCAGACTAGTGGTGGGACTGGTGAAAACGATGGCGTCGGTGCAGGCTCAGGGTTGTTCCCCATGGTGGATTTAAAAGGAATAGATCTCCGTCGGGGCGAAGAGGTTCAAGTACGGATGATGGGTGGAGTGTCTGAAGATAGACAGAAGGAGGAGTGGCTGAAGCAGTTGTGGATGGAAAAGTACAGACAGGCTTATCTGTCAAAGGTGTTGGAATTTCAGGCTAGTTTGGCCGCTGGTGGGAATGGTGGCCTGCAGGATGGTGGGGCCATGATGAGGGATTTGGAGCAGATGAAACAGAATGTGATGATGATGGCCCAGGAAAGGATGAAACGTTTGATCATGGAAGATGAGATAAAAGCTGTCAATAGCGCTGGTGGTGTTAGTAATAATAGTGTGAGAGTCAATGGTGGAGATGAGACGGGTAGGATCAGAACAACAGCAGAGGATGGTGAGAAAGAAGAGAGGATGAGACAGAAAGCAGCCAATAAGGTGTTGAGACAGCAGCACGAAGAACTCTTGGCAAAGCAACAACAATTACAAATGGCTATGGAGGCCAAGAAGAAGAAGGAAGAGGAAGAGAATGAAAGGAGGAGGAAAATAGAAGAGGAACAGGCCAAGTTGAAAGCCAAGCTGGCCCAGCAGGGAATGGGGGATGTGATTGTCGTGTTGCCCGATGCACCATCCCCTGAAGAAACAAACAATTCTAGACATACGTCCTCTTTGAAAATAGATGACGCGTCTTTGTCCGAGCAATCAATTGCCAGCGGTGCTAGTAAGAAAATGAAAGAGGAGAGCTTTGTTCCGTTATCGTTAAATTCTCACTTGGACAATGAGAAGGCACGACAAAAAGGGAGAACCAATGAGGAAGTGGAAGTTGTAAAATTGGACACCGGTAATAGGGATGCCAAGGAAAAGAAAAACGTTGATGAGACATTAGGAGAAAGCAGAGGTGATGGGCATGATTCGGCCATTCCTCTCACAGGTTCCAAAAGACCGTCTGGTGAAGCTTATAGCGTGCTGCCTTCGAAAAGCAGGAGAAAAGCTTTGAAACCACAGAAAATAAACCACTTTGAAGAGGAAGTGGATGTTGGAACAGTCAAAGATGCGATTCCAGCACCATCAACATCATCATCATCTAAATTAGTAATTGTCGCCAGGGAGGATGTTGCCAGTAGCAGCAGTGGACAGAAAAACAAGAGAAATAAAACGCTGGACCATTCTACAAAGACTGGGGAGATGGTGGTTGTCACAAAGGCAATGGAGCACTCGACTGACAAGAATACCAGCTCTATAGGTAGGATATGCCATGGTCTTGTCACAGTCTGTACATTTGTACTGTCATTTAAATCAAGTTTTCAGATTTATCTCCATAACATTTTTTCTTTTTTTTTGCTCTTTTGTAATGATTTTATTAACTGTCAATTTTATTTTACTACGACTGACTTTTGTCACTTTGTCATATTTTGATGAGCACAAAGGGGCATCATGTTGTGTTTTATAAAATTTTCTGTCTTTGAGAAGTTCAGATTTCCTTCATAATGTGTTTGATTTTTTAACAGCTGATTGCTTTCACATCAATTTATATCATAACAATTTTATCTATGTCTTTACTTTTTAATCCTCTTTCACTCTCACACATCATTCCTCTCTCTCTCTCTCTCTCTCTCTCTCTCTCTCTCTCTCTCTCTCTCTCTCTCTCTCTCTCTCTCTCTCTCTCTCTCTCTCTCTCTCTCTCTCTCTCTCTTTCTCTTTTGTATTTTTTTTTAAATTTTCAAATTTATCAACAAACCAATTTTTTTCATCTCCCCCCCCCCCCCCACCCCACATTCCTGCTCCCCATTACAGATGACAACACTCTCCTCCTCTCCAAATGGAGACAACTGGTGGCTTTAGGTGGTGCTCAAGTTTACTCTGCAGCGTCAGCAACGCCCCCCACCACAACACCCCAGCCATCATCCATAGCCTCGTCATCCCTACCCAATCAACCACAGCTTCATCATCATCATCATTCTGTGTCAGGGCCACCCCTCAAACCTTTGACGGCAACAAGTATGATGAACGCCAACTACTCTCACAAATTCCTGCCTGGATTTGACTCAGCTAGTGGCACCCCTGTCGTATTGAACAACACAACGGTGAACGAAGCGATGGTGGAGGAGGACAGCTGTGACGGGATGGCCATCGACCTCAGCACTTCTTCCTCTTCCTCTGACAAAGAAAGAAGTGGCATTGTGGGAAAATTGAAATCATCTCAAACTTTGTCCACGTCATCGTCTCAGGGAGAAGGTCCTCAGTTTTCATCCACACCAAAACCAGCTTCAAAAATGTCTGAATTATCAGCTTTTACAGCTACTGCTGCAGCATCATCTCCATCGCAATCATCATCATCATCATCTCCGATAAAATTGTTAGATAATAACACTAAATCATTTTCAGACAGCCAAAAGAAATTGTCTCTAATACAAAAATCATCATCGTCGTCGTCACTGCTATCTTCGTCTCACAGTTCAAACGTTGACCAAGAATCTGAAAATTACCACAAAAAGGATTCGTCCTCCGACTACCTCAACAGCCGAAGTCTTTTAACCCCAGAGGTCATCAACAACATCAGCAGGAAAGGCATCGCCAGTAACCCCAGCACACCCAACAACAACAACAACAACAACAGTAGTAAGACCAATAACCCATTAAGCAGCCTTCAACAGATACCCCCAATCAGCTCTGCCCAGTTTACAAATACTTTCCTGAGTCTGAGTGGAATGAGTCCTGAAACGGCAACCCTGGTTAGACAGAACAGAGCTTTGTGGTGTTTAGACACTGCCAATCACCATCAGAACCAAGACACTGCCTCAGCTTCTTCTACTTCTACTGCTGCAGCTACAAGCAAATCAACTTCATCCTCATCTTCATCACCAAAGATTGTAACAGTTTCAGCCACGTCCATACCGCCTGTTGGAAAAGTCAACGGTTGTGGTGTTATTGGTGCTTGTAGTAGTGGAGGGATCGGCCTGGTCGTTGACAGCAACAGTAATGGAAGTAGCAAAAGCAGGACCTCCTCCCCGTCCTCTGTCTCATCCCCAGTTGGGGCCGGTGAGACGGCCTCAAGCGATGGCCGGAAAGTCACGTCGTTGTCAAGGACTCATTCCAGGTAAAGTGGGAAGTTAAGTGTAGATTGATTATAAAGGGTCACATGACCCAACTGTTTTGGTTTTTGAGTAGAACAAGATAGTAGAATAAATAGATCAAAATGATGGTTCAACTTGGTTGCATAGTTAAATGCAGTGGCGGTGGGTCAAATTCTTGCGGCATGGGGCTAAATGCAAAGCTGCAAGGGCCGAGCCCAAAACAGCTAGGGGATTTGGGGTAGTGTTAAAAAACGGGCATTCTAGCACATCTGCGAGAGTGTGTTGAATATTTGTGTTTGATAGTTGGATGTGTGGAGAATGGATGGATAATTAGAATTGTTATAGATTTGTATTTATACTCACATATTTGTAAAGAAAGTGAGCCCCTCTGTTCCTCATTGATGTAAAACACTTTATTACATTCTTGTTAAACATGCTCCTCAAATCGCTTTACAAAAGGGGGGGGGGGGTCCCTGACCAACAGCAACACCAAAAACGTAGGACGTGACATGATGCCTGTTAGGCGATATTACAATTTTTTTCAGACAGAGACAATGCTGTTAACGGCAGGGTATTTATTTTACACCAGAGTACGGTGAGAGAATGTGATTAAAGAAAACTATGTGCCAAAATAAGCGAATGTCATACCACTAGACCACTGTAGAGCAGTAGTCTGTGGCTCAGTGCTAGTGCTAGATTTAACTTAATTAATCACCCAACCACTGCTGGGTGGATGGAGGACTGACACAACAAAGCTAGACCCAGCCAAGGATGAAGACCCAGCCTCTTTGCGTGTGATGCAGTGCCCTACCTCTCTCTCTATTTTTTTTTCCAACACATACACACACACACACACTTTGCAAACACAAATCACACAGTAGTTTTCCAATAATCATGCCCAAAAAAAGTACAAAGTAAAAAAATTTGAGTTATAAACATAACATTTCAAAAATATGTCTGTTTTAGTTTTACCTGTATTTTTGAAGGTAGAGGAGGACAGCCATTTCTCTACCAATTGGGCAATTGGGACAGGCATCTTAAGTGTGCATTGAAAGTAAAACTTACCCTATTCAATGAATTGCAATGTAATATTATAGAAAACAAAACTTGAGCGTTTATATAACACAATATCCACTTAACATGCTCAAAGTGCTTTACAATGATCCCCTAGCCTACAGCAACACTTGACAAAAGACATTACGCTAGTAAAGCGATGTTACAATTTCTTTTTTTTCGACTGAAACAATGCTGTCAAAGGCCAAGTGCTCATATTTAACAATGAGAGAATATGAGTCTAGAGCCTTTTCCAAGGACTCAGTCTTATGGAGCTGAGAGTGGGACTGGAACCTGGGACTTTTAGGTCTGATGGCGAGTGTCATATCACAAAACCACAGAACCGTATAAACATCTTTTATTTATCAGATAGATCAGGCCTTAACCCGATGCTTACCAACCATAGGAAAATCGTCACACGCGTTACGATGCAACCAACAATTTTACCATTCTGATTTCTTTTGTACATCATAAAATTTCAAGAATTCTTTTTTAATCATAGCTATAAAAAACTTGACACTGGGTTGTACAGCTTATTTTGCTGAACAATATTATGTATAGAATGTACTTGTTTCAGTAAGAAAATTGTATTTTTGTGTTAGGTGGGCATGACGTTTTGGGGAAAACTCTGACAATGGTTAGAAAGGAGAGAGTTAACTAAATGACTTTTCTCATTGATTTCCAGGTTGTCGGTCGTCAATGAACCCTTGGATCGAAATGCCCTGTGCAAACCCAAGGTCATGGAAGATGGAAGGTCAGTGTACAGCTGTGCCATCTGTCACAAGAACTTCCTGTCTCACTCTGACATCAACAGACACATGGATTTCCATGAAGGTAGGATTGGCCTTTTTTTTTTTTCTTCACTATTGCGTTATCCAAGTTAAGCTTATCGATGTGAATTTCACTCTCTTAATAGCCAAAATCAAACTCAAATGTTCATATTTATTTTTATTTTATTTTGCTGACATTTGAATCTCATAGTTTAAATTTATTTTTTTTGTTTGAATATTTTACTTTTAAATAACCAAAAATTTGGATTTGAAGTTTCAAGAAACAAAACATTTTGATTGTTCATATTTTAAATTGATTGTAACAACTGCTCTCACTGTATAGTTAGTAAAACAAACTTAAAATTTCTGTATTTTTGTGGATTGTTATCTGATAATGCCAAAGTTTTAATTCTCTCTCCTGTCTTCTGACTGTCCCTTCTCTATTGTTTTCATTTCTTGGTAAAATGATTAAAATTGCATAGCGGCCAACCATACCATCTTGATAATATCAGGTCTGTCCCTATTGGGTAACCTGGATGAAATAAAATGGGAGGGGGGGGGGGGTGAATTTGGTCTATTTGTATGTTGAATGTCCCAGAATTATGATTTTTGACCAGCGATTTATAACAAGGAACAGACAAAGAGTATTTGATGTAAAAAAAAAAAAAAAAAATTTTAATTGAGCTTTTATATAGTGCAATATCCACTAAACGTGCTCAAAGCCAACAGCAACACTTAACATGTAGGACAGAGACAACGCTGATAACGGCCAGATACTCATTTTACACCTGAGTATGGTGAGAGAATGTGAGTAAAGAGCCTTTTCCAAGGACTCAACTATGTGCTGAGCGAGGCTCGAACCCAGGACCTTCCAATCTGAAAGCGAGTGTCATACCACGAGACGACATTGCTGTCATACCACGAGACGACATTGCTGCACATATAAGCTGTAATGTCAGAACAATCTGCATTTAGATTATACTCTATAGTAGGAAAAACATACTGCCATTTTGGGTCAAGCCAGTCAGTGTCAGTATGTCCCGTTTTAGCCCTGTGAAAAGTTGGCCGATATGAAATTATTGTGTTCGTCTGTGAAAAGTTGGCCGCTATGAAATTATTGTGTTCGTCTGTGAAAAGTTGGCCGCTATGAAATTATTGTGTTCGTCTGTGAAAAGTTGGCCGCTATGAAATTATTGTGTTCGTCTGTGAAAAGTTGGCCGCTATGAAATTATTATGTTCGTCTGTGAAAAGTTGGCCGCTATGAAATTATTGTGTTCGTCTGTGAAAAGTTGGCCGATATGAAATTATTGTGTTCGTCTGTGAAAAGTTGGCCGCTATGAAATTATTGTGTTCGTCTGTGAAAAGTTGGCCGCTATGAAATTATTGTGTTCGTCTGTGAAAAGTGGCCGCTATGAAATTATTGTGTTCGTCTGTGAAAAGTTGGCCGCTATGAAATTATTGTGTTCGTCACGCATTTCATAACAATTTGTTTTTCACCTTTTCTCACTGCTGCCACCTCATACAGTCGGTAGGTCCCAACAGTTTTGCATAATATCCGATTCTTGCTGTGATGTCTTGATTGTATGCATGTGAACGTATGTGTGTATATGTGTATGTGTGTGTTTTCCCACTGGATGTGAATGTACGTGTGTATGTGTATGTGTGTGTTGTCCCACTGGATGTGAATGTCGATGTGTATATGTGTGTGCGTGTTTTCCCACTGGATGTTTTTGTGATTTTTTATTTTACTTGAAGTTTGATTTGATTATCTCCCTTTAAATTTAGTTTTGTCTGTTGTTTAAATAAATAGTTTTTATATTTTCGTTATGGATTTAGTTACTTCTATGGCGATGTTTTCTGCTCAATGTGGATGTGGGTTTTTTTCCTTTTGGTTTTTATTTCGCCCATTACTCAATAAGCAATGATTTATTTTGCCATCCTCCTAATTCTTATGTCGAATTTCCCCGAGTCACTCCTTGCAAGGTTACAATTTTAATTTGATTTTTTTCACCACCAAAATAGTTTTTGTTCCCCTATTTGTTGTTTGGTTGGTATTGCTTTATTTTTATTTATTTATTTATTTATTCATCCATCCATTTATTTAATTCTTATAACAAATTGTTTGGCTTGCCCTTTACATGCAAATAAAATTGCATATAATTAGAATTATTATTATAATTGCTATTTGGTTTTTATTATCCTTTAAACATATTCCCTTTTTTAAAAAATATTTCCCACCTTTTTATTTATTACAACTTTCAATGGCAATTGTTAATTTGCATGATACTTAGGTCTCTTTTGTTGTAAAATTCCATCATCAAATGCACCGTATCATTGTCAGTAACGCCACAACGTCACGTTTTTGTTAGAAAATGTGTGGGATTGACACATTTCTATAATGAGGAATAAAGGGTCAAGAAGAAGGGCACAGTCGGACACTTCGCCAGACCCTTTATTTCTCATCATGTTTTTGTTAGCACAGTTACTCTTTTGTCCTTGGATATTTTTATTTTGACAACACAAAATGACATTTATTTCAGTTGCATATTTGATATTTTCTTTTCCTGTCAGTGTTGTTATTCTCAAATCAAAAGAGACACGTTCTCTCATTTGCCTAGGTCTAATTCTAGACTTCGTACCCAATGCTGGGGTGGGCCTAATGGGAATTTTTCACATTTACTGAATATTTTTGTCAGTCTTCTCATTCTTTTTCAAGTTTGTGTACTTGTATCAACTTATTTTGTTAATTTTCTGAAAATTAGAATAGAATGTCGCCTTTCCTTTCGAAGCATTGGATTTGGAAACGTGTACTCTTTTAAAATCGTTATTATTTTAATTTTGAATTGTTGCAAGTAGCAGCAATGATGTGTGAGAATAAAAACTGATATGATCAGCAGCTCCCCTTAATTGCACACTCTCGGGAGTTCAGGTTAGTGTGTCGATTTAGCAGAGTGAACTGTAGTTACAGTTCAATATTATGATCTGCGTACTGTGCAAGAACTTTTCCACACTCATGAATCGTCTTGCCTCTCAATGCAAGGCTCAACCCATTGCTGTAGATTTAATAATCATAAAGGGCTTTACATCAGTGGGTTTAGAGAATGCCAGGCTCAACCCGTTGCTGTAAATTTAATAATCATAAAGGGCTTTGCATCTGTGGGTTTAGAGAATTAGATTAAAATAAATTCACATGTCCACGGATGCAAGATTTCCAGCTTTTTCAAATTTCATTTTAATTTGTTTCTGACATCTAGATTATCTCAACAGAATACCACTTGAGGCAATAGGTCACATTTCAAAATAAATTTTTTTGGCCTGACCTACTTGCACACATGCATGTCTAATACTACCGTCAACTGGCGTTACTTTGCTAAACGGGAAACTTTGCCTCTTGAATTTTGGACCAATAAGAGATTGTTTAGTTCTGTTGCCATTATTTCATTTGATAAAAATTCAAGTCTTTTAACAGGTGCAATAATTGCAACAATGCTGAAAGTATTCAAAATGCTTCAAATTCACAGAAGTAAAGTTTCCCATTGAGATATGGTTACCCCAGTTGAGGGTACTTGTCATCAGCACCATTTCAACTCTCCCTAAACCAAACCAACCAACAAACATGCAAGATTGAGGACCAGCCAGTCAGAGTAGTCTCCCATGGAATGTCTTGTGCTTTCTGTAGCGTGAGAAACGTACAATAGCAATTACTCAAACAGGATACACACTAGTTAGCCATAAAGACTTTCCACCACCAAATTTGATAGACTGTTTGTCTATAACTGTTTAGTGGACACGTAAATGAAAGAAAATGTCTTAGCTACACACGAGATTAATATCAGCCTGCTAGGTAAATGCCTCTTCCACTGGGGTATTAATGCACAAAGAGTACGACAGTATTTGTACAGAAATGTCAGGCAGCCCTGGAGGCCAGCGATCGCATCGTCCTCCACTGTCTGGTCACTAGACTGGAAGGTGGCTGCGAAACCGTCCTTAGGGCGGAGGAAGACTTCAGAGGCTGGGTTGACGATTTGTACATGATTTTGTCCGAACCCTGTCTTAAAAAAGAAGATTACCATGTGCTTTAAGAGTGCTATTTTATCTTTTGTTGTTATTGTTGAAACTACATATAATCATCCAATTATGATTGACACATGAACCAAGTCACACACATACACAGCACATATTATAACATCTTATAAACTTTGCATTCCTCAGACATCCGACCATACAAGTGTAAGTACTGTGATTACTACGCCAGAACTAACAGTCAGCTCAAGGTCCACAAATTGAGACATGAAGGTTGGTGTTGTAGCCTGTTATCCATTTTATCTTTATCTGCATCTGTGCTACACACTGCAAAAATACAAATTTAGCTTTTACTATTTATTTTGTAAATGAACAATCACTTGTAGCTTGTCACATTTAAATGTAACATTTATTTTCAAGTTATTTACTTCTATGGCTCTATATTATAACTCTGTGCATAAAACATAATGATAAATTTAAATGAAAAATATCTACTTTCCTATGGAGGAAATATGTTGTTCATTTTTGTCAGCTAAAGTTCTCAAAATCGCCAAACAATTAAAAAATGATTTATAGGAAAGGTTTGGGAGTATCAATAATGTTTTTAAAAAATTATATATATATTTTACATATATTATATATATTTGTTTCCAATTTATAATTTGTTTGTCTCTATCTTACAATACAATTTAATTCATGTCAGTCCATCGGTTATCAAGGTAGTCCAAAGTTATTTGATTTTTAAAATAAAGAAAAGAAGTGATAGATTAAAAGAAAATTTATTTTCATTTCCACTTTCAGGAGTGAGAGAGTTTTGCTGTCGCATCTGCAACTACAAAGGAGTGACACAGTCAGACCTGAATCGACACACCAAGTCTCAGGTTCATCTGCTGAGATCCAACCACATCTGCCAGCGTTGTGGAGAAGGCTTCGTCACACCCAAGGCCTTGCGTGACCACACGGCCACCTCCTGCAACGGGAATCGGGCCGATGACGACAACAGTTTTGATGATGAGAAAATGGCCATGGCCTCGCTGGACGGCATGGATGAAGACGAAGAGGATCATGATGATGATGACATTGATGATGTTGATATGGATGGAGGAGAAGTGAGGGAGGATGAGGACGACGAAATGAGCAGAATGAGGAAGAGTTACATGGCCATGACTAGAGAGGAGGAGATGGAGGATGGAGGAAGGGAGGCGACGATATCGTCATCGGTGATTGATATGAGAATGGTGGTCTGATGGGCCCCACGTGTCAAACACTGTTTTTTATTGACATTCACCATAATGCTGAATTCTGCCTCAAACATTCATCAAGCTTCACTTTTTTGTGTGGAATAGAATGAAATTCCATTTCTGCCACCACAAGTTGTAAAAACAAAATGTAATTTAATAATTAAGAAAATGATGAAGAATATTTCATCAGACTAATTAATTCCTTTTCTTTTTAATTTTTGTTTATTAAGAAACAAATTGGCTTTTGTCAACTTTAAGACAAAACGATGTGAAAATTAAGTCGTCTCAATCTTATTAATCTTTTATTTATCTATAATTGGAAAACAGTCAAGGAAAAGGTGACTAGAGAGGGAATGCCATTCCAGCAATTGTTTTATCATTCCAGTTTTCCAGGATTATAGTCATTATCCTTTTGAATTATCTAACCTATAAACTTGCGCTTTTTTTTTTTTTTGTTTTGTTTATTTATTACATTTGGAATTCAAGATTTTTGTTTTTAAATTTTCTATTCCTCCTTTGACCATTCCAATTTAATTTTTGTTTTATTGCCCCTATATTTATTATTATTATGGTCTCGGACTGGGTCAAAACTGGGCCTCCCATGATTGCAGGGGGAGCTCACTCTTGTTGTGTTGTTCCCTTTTTGGAAGATAATCTTTTTTTTTTTGTTTGCCTTACACTTTGGACAACATGGGTGATTCCTGTTGACATCAGACATCCTGTTTGATGGATTATCTAAATTCCTGCATGGAATGCCTAGGCGACGGGATCTAATGCTGTTGTTGAAAGGGTGTAATTAAATACTGTAAGCATTTCTCAGTGGGATTCTGTGCTTGTGTCTGGATGGGACTTTCAGTAGACTGCTTTTGGAATTGACAATTGTTCTCTACTTGAACTTGAACTGCTCATTAAAAATCTGACTTGCAAACCTTTTCAGATAATCTTACATTAGTGCCGGCTTCCAAACTTTTGTTTTGAATTAATCCGTTTTGTCTTCATTTTATTGTCTTATTTGAGCTGCAAATGTGCAATTTTTTTTTTTTTTTTGTTTTACACGGTTGCTGAAATTTGATGATAGTGTTGATGGCACCGTAAAATTTCAAAAACCAAAAAAAGGAATTTATTATTATGTGCCAAAGCCATAGGAGAAGCAGAGATATTGCAAAACTAAAAGCACAAAATGAAAAGATGATGGATGTGAATATATTTGATATAAAACACCAAAATAAATAAAAACTATCAATTGCCAAATGAATGAGAAAGTGATGTTATTTTTTTTGGGTTTTTTTTGTCTTTTATTGTGTTGGCTTATTCCTAACACAAACAACTAAAGACACTTTGACAAATGACAATTACTTTAAGATTCACCAATCTCTCTCTCTTGAAACATGATTTGATTTCGTAAGTAAACGTTTTTGTTGATGGTCTGAATATGAACTTTGTCTTTGATAACACATGTGCTGTAATATTATGATTACCTGGCCATTATTCTACAATTACACACGATGTGTTATAAGATGACTACTAGGTCATCCGTGACGCTTGTCATATTTGTCCAGTCCCGGTTAGTGATTCATCACCAGACATTTTATACCATATGTTGTAAGATCAAACTGCCAATTATTTGATGTAACTGGGATGAACGAAATGGTCTGCTTAGGTTCTGATAAATGAACTGAACTTTGTCATGTTCACATTATTTATTAATGAGCGATTAAACAAAATGTTCAGTTTTCATTTTAGTCTAACTCTAGAGAGTTAATGTCGTAGCATCTCAGTGATTATTTAGATATAAGGTATCGAGGTCTCAAAAAGTTGTCAGGGTGCTCATTTCCGTAAGTGACCAGGAGATAACAAGAGGTTTTTTAGGCAACTGGGCCAACCGATAAGGTCTCCTCTATCCTTTTATATGATTTACAGTCTTGTTTTTGTATGTGGTTTTCTAAAACGTTTGTCTTGGAATGAAATGACTTTCATTTTGCCTGGACCATTGCTTTTGTCTTCTTTTTTTTTTTTTTTCTCAATAGGGAGGCAGTCACATGTGAATGTTTGTGTTTTTCTGTGAGATTTGCTGTTTTATCAATTCTTAAATGTTTGTGTGTTTTTGTGTGTATGATATTCGTTAAGACCTCTTGCAAACTTGTTAGATTTAGCATTGCCTCATGTTTGCTGTTGAGATATATTTAATTTAGGTTCTTTCCTTGAATTATCTCCTTTTGTTACTTGATTTTTCCAAGCATTATAAATCAAGTATTTTACTGGACCTGGCAAATCCTAAATCTCTAATTTTCTTGTGTGTTGGAATTTTACCTTCGTGTTCCTCGATAAAAATAGATAAATAAGTAGCTGAGTTAATTTAATTAAATCTCCTTATTCATCCTTTAGGGGAATTTCGTTTCAAGGTCTATTCTGTTCTGGAGAGTACTAGGATATTATCAGTTGTCAGCCACAATGCACAATGAAGCAAAGTGGACAAGGATAATAATAATAATAATAATAATAATAATAATAATAATAGTAGATCTTTATTGTCCATAAATATGGCAATTTGTCATTTAGTTACACTTGTTATAATGTTGTTATAATGGATGAGGTGACTTACAAAGTATAGTGGGGTAATCAAACTCAAAACCTTCCGAGTGTGAAGCAAAGGTTGATCTTTCAACATACCGCAGATAAATGGGTATTGAATACCAATGGACTTGAAGCCATGGACAGGAAAAAGCATTGAACAGAAATTAATATAATAATTTTTTTAAAAGAACAAAATATTGACACCGAGCGTTTTGGGCTCAAAACCCTTTTTCAGCCATAAACAAAAACAGTAAAAAACAGGAATATAGACTTCATGCAGAGCTGCCAAGTGTCACGGAACTTCCGTGACAGTCACGGAAATAGTGTGCTTGCCACGGACACACGGAAATGGCCTAAAAAGCCACGGAAGTGGTGCTAGTCTATTTGCAGTGATGTCCAATTAATATTATATTTTAGGAAGGTCAATGACCGATGCATTATTATATACTTAGGGTCAATGACCTGAGTTATTGGTAGTATTATTGTCCACACTGGGCTCAATAACCAGTGTATCGGTAGTATTATTATGTGGTGTGGACTACTCTTCCTATTTAATTTTCGCAGTGTGTGTGTGTGTGTATGCCACCTTAGTGTGTGTTGGGTTGAGTGGGGGGGGGGGGGGGGTCCTTCAGGGCTAAATCCATCCATTCAATGCCTTGCTCTAAGACTGTCAGGGCCTATGTCCTCTATTATTATTTGACCCCCCCGCCCTCCCCCCGTTTTAGTCACTAATCGATCAGTAATGTTTTACAAATTCTGTATCATTTGAGTACTTTTGTGCCATTACCACACAGACCGTCTATAACTATAACTGTCATATATGAGGAAATAGGTGAGAAATGATAGTTTTAAGAGTTCTTATATGCTAATATAGTTATAAATAGTACGTATGAGTTCATTAACAATTGTCTAGATGAAGTTGTCTGTAGGTCTAAATAGACTTCTGCGTCACTGAAGTGCCGATGAAATGAATGTCAATTGTCCCCCAAACGGATTTTGGCAAGTTGGCAGCTCTGTTCATGTGAAATTCATTGTTTATCCGACTGCAAAGACTTTCCTGTATATCTGGATTTAACGTGAAATATTGCCAGTTAAATTGTCTTGTTTTGGTGGCTTAAGACTGGATTTGAGCCTTTTTTGTACTTGTTAAGTATTTTGTTCATTTAAAATAAAATCTTATCTCATATTCATTATTGTTCGGTAAAAAGGTAACCGAGTCTCATCAGATTTGGTTTGGAAAAAAACCCCAAAACATTTCACCCTGTCACTGTCATGTGTGCCATGCAGTAATCCAGGGCTTGGTTTTTGGTGTTGTTTTTTGTTTTTTAAACCCCTCTAACACTAACAAGGCAATGTGTTGAAGTCATGTGTCATGTATCTTTAATCATCGTCATAATCATCATCATTATTATTATTGATGTGTTCTAAGTTGTCCAAATTTCAAAATGTAATGGAGAAAAGGTTGTGCTTAATTGTTGTATATATTAAGTATTGGAATATTGCATACATATACATAAGTTGTGAATTATTTATTGTTATGATAATTTCTTTTAAATTATTGATTTTATTTCTTTACTTGCTTTTTAAAAATTTTGCTTGAATAGAAATTGATGCCAATAACTACAGTTGAATTGACATAACGTGGAACAGAGACAAATAGAACAAGAGAATAAAATCAAAGCTAGTATTTAAATGTGTTACAATTGAATAAGATTATGATGTAGATTGTGCTATAACTGTTGTAATTATAGGTATATTCTTGATTCATATAAATTGTATATATATTGTATTATAATTGTGATGCTATGGGTTTCTCTATTTTCCTTTTTATTAGTATTCTAAAAAATCATTTTCTTTTTGTTAACGTACTGTGTAGTGAAAGACATGTATTTATTTTATTGTAAACAATCTTTTTTTTCTGCCTCTTCAGAGGAAATGAATTTATTGTGTACATTATAATGGTGTTCATTTTTTGTTTTCTGTTCATTAGGTATAATCCGTTGTTATGGATGAAATCGCCATGTTGCAATTGATATCTGTAAGTGGAACCTCACTCAAATAATACACAGTTTTCATCTTATTCAGGTGGAACCTCACTCAAATAATACACAGTTTTCATCTTATTCAGGTGGAACCTCACTCAAATAATACACAGTTTTCATCTTATTCAGGTGGAACCTCACTCAAATAATACACAGTTTTCATCTTATTCAGGTGGAACCTCACTCAAATAATACACAGTTTTCATCTTATTCAGGTGGAACCTCACTCAAATAATACACAGTTTTCATCTTATTCAGGTGGAACCTCACTCAAATAATACACAGTTTTCATCTTATTCAGGTGGAACCTCACACAAATACTCCCATAGTAGACAGGGAGGTACTTGCTGTGTCTTCTATACCCCTTTGCTTGTTTTCCAACATGCTTTCTGTCTTTGTCTTGGTTTTGTTCGACCCTGGCCGAAGTCCTTGGCTGGGAGGGGAACAGTCAAATGTATAGTTATAGTTTTGGGAGATTATATTTTTGACTGGGTGGGGATCCTGACCTCCCATAGTGGGCAGGGAGGTACATGCTGTGTCTTCTATCCCCCCATACCGTTTTCCAATTGTTTCCTGTCATTGTCTTGGAGTGAGATTACTTGGTTTTGTCCTGACCCTGGGCGGAGTTCCTTGGCTGGGAGGGAAACAGTCGAATGTATAGTTATAGTTTTGGGAGATGATATTTTTTTCCTTGTAAATCATCTCTCTGTTATGCATTGTATTATGTTTAGTTTACATATTATATTATATGATTTGTATACATTTGAGTGTATTCCTCTTAGTTGGGACCTGTGCTTGTGTCTAGATGAGACTTTTAGGTGATCTCAAACTAAGTACTTTGACGGTGTTCTCTCGGAATCTACATCTGTTCCCTATTTGAACCAATTCCCCTTTGTCTCACCTTTTCTTTTGTGCTTTAATTGTAATTCTAGAACTTTTTACTATCCCATTTTCTTCCTTTTTACTGGCGCTGATATGACCTTAATGTGTTGCAAGCGCCGTAAAACCCTTAAAAACAAAAAAAAAACATATTTTTGACATTGTAAATCATCTCTCTGTTATGTACTGTTTTTTTTTTTTTTTTAATTTTGATTTGTAAACATTTGAGTGTAATCCTCTTAGTGGAATATTGTGCTGGTGTCTGGGTGAGACTTTAAGGTGATCTCAAACTAAGTAGACTGATAGTGTGCTCTTGGAATCACTATCTGTTTCCTATTTGAACCATTCCCCTTCTGGGTGGGGATCCTGACCTCCCATAGCGGGCACGGAGGTACATACTGTGTCTTCTATCCCCTTATAGATAGTATGCAGATGACGTCACTCAGGCCTTTGTTATTGTTTTTGCCATCCGCGTTTGTGAGTTGTTCTCACTAAACTGTATTAACCAGACTATAAAAGTTCATGGTTACACAGAGTTTGTGTGTTGGTCCGTTATACTTCCGGATGGCAATGTTGTGAACTCCTTGGCCAAGTGCATTCTATCTATATCTGTTAACCAACATGCTTTCTGTCTTTGTCTCCGAATGAGATTACTTGGTTTTGTCCTGGCACTGGCCGGAATCCTAGCTGGGAGGGAAACAGTCAAACGCAGTTATTGTTTTGGGAGATGATATTTTTTTCCTTGTAAATCATCTCTCTGTTATGTATTATTATTTTTATTTTGAATGTATAATGTAAGCATTTGAGTGTGTTCCTCTTTGTTAGATTTTGTGCTTGTGTCTGTATGAGACTTGTAGGTGATTTCAAAATTGGTGGTATGCTCTTGGAATCTACATCTGATCCCTATTTGTTCTCAATTCCCCTTTGTCTTTGGGTGCTTTAATTGTAATTCTAGAACTTTTTACTATCCCATTTTATTCCTTTTGACTGGCGCTGATATAACCTAAATGTGTTGCAAGCGCCGTAAAACCCTTAAAAACAAAAACAAACAAACAACCATTCTCCTTTATCTTACTTTTTCCTCAAGCCTTTTTACTTGTGCATCTAGAATGTTTTTACTATCCAATTTTCTTCCTTTTTACTGGCGCTGATATGACCTACATGTGTTGCAAGCACTGTAAAACCCTTAAAAACAAAACAATCACACAAATAATACACCGTTACCATCTTCTTATGAAGGTAAAATCTCAGCCAAATAATAATGTATGAATTCAAAACCCTGTCAACTGGAAAGGATCAGAAAGTATGTATAACACTAACACTTGTACAGCCAAATCTCTACATTGATGTCTAACACACGCATAGGATTTCTCACAATGGTGAAATCTGCTCAACTGACTACATTTCTTACCTAGACGGATTTTACTTAATTATCTATGAAGCTGCTTTGTCGTTAAAATTGTTAGAGGTGAAATGTTTTTTTGCCTACATGATGACACTACCTCTGTATAGTAAGATGGATATATTATGTATTAGAAATTATATATTATATCCCATCATTTTTGTTATTTCTAAAACAGATTTGATTTTTGTCTGTGAAAAATCTTATCTGATATTGCTCTCAATGTTACCATTCAAACTCTCATTGCCATTCATCAGACCATTCCACATAGTTTATTATACAAGTACTATATCGTGTGTTTTCCAGATGTGTATATTTTATATATTCCTTAAATTATGAATTTCAAATTGTGCCGAGTTACATCGGAGCTGTAGATGTTGAGAAAGACGATGATTTTTATTATTATTTTTTTTTTTTTGGTCACTTTTCATTCTGTTAAAAAAATTATAGATTGACAGATTATTTTCTCCAACTGTATTTTTTTTAGTATATCATGTATCTTTGTACAAAGAACTTTAATTTTCTGTGTTTTGTCGCTGTTTGATCCCGTTGTGTTTTTACTTTCAATGCGTCTTGTTTTAGCAAATGGATTTGTTTTCTTGACTAGGTTTGGTATTTGATTGTAACCAAAACACATTAACTATAAATTATGATTTTGGCACTGATTTGGCCTACAATAAAAGCGTAGTTAATCAAGCACCATAACGTTTTTAAACATTAACCGAGACAAACAAATCCATCAATAAACACAAACACAAGAATCCATCAATGTGTAACACGTCACTGGTTTGTGATGGTGCAGTGGACTGGAATCATTCCGGTAACACAACCGGACCAGAAAAAAAGGTTGGCTTTATCCATTATCTGTTGACGTGGAAAACATTCGGGACCAAAGGGAAGTGTTGACTTTAACTTGATGCTGCAAATTCCACTATAGTTGTTACTAATTGGATCCATTTTGTCTCTTTTCAATTCCTGTCAGACATGTATTCTCCTTGTACAGGAAGTGGAAAGCAAAATACATAATTGCTTATTATTGTTAATATTATTTAATTTTTTTTCAATGCAATTTGCAATCGCAAAAGTAATGGCAAAAAAACTTACATGTCTGATAGTTGAGAGAGGGATGGGATGGTTGTTATATTGTTTCTTTTTTTAAAAATTGCAAAAACATTTGGGGAGTCATTATTTGGACCCCGTGCAGTGCTATTGTTTATATCTCTGATTTCAGTTGTTGATTATGGAAACTAAAAAAACTTTGACTTTGAATAAAACAATCAATAAAAAGGTAAAAGGAAAACTGCGATTTTTTAAAAATTCTGTGTTAACCAGTAAGTAGGCCTACCAACTACCTTATTTATATTAATACATATATATTAATATATAATTATACTTATATTTATTATTATTATTATTATTATTATACAGATTTACTCATATATATATATATATATATTCAATTTTGCTTCAATATTTCTTTCATCTCAGCATTCCTTTTATTGAAACGCTACAATTACAATGAAACCTCCTTATAACAGACTTGAGTGTTTTGTTACAAGATTTCTCTGCCATTAAAAAAAATGTGTTTTGTTTTTGTATTTTTGTTGAGGTTTTTTTAATCCACAAATTTCTTTTAAGAATAGAGAAAAAATAAGTTAAGTTATCAGACATGCAAATGCAAAGATTTGCACATAGACTTGGACCTTGACATGTCCTTGGACTTGTACCATTTGACAACTCGTTGCAAGGGAGCTTTTCTTTGTGTGAAGTTAGAAACCAGTGGTTGTGTTGTACGATGTTATACGAAGTTGTGGTTTTCTGGGGTTTTTTTGTTTTTGATTTTTTGTTGTTTTTTTAATTGTTGTCATTCTATCATTCTAATATTATCGTCGATATATCATGTACCTATTTTATGATGTTGTGACATTACATTTTTTTCCAAATCCTGCTACCGCCTGTATATGAAGTCTTTCTAAAAATAGATTGTCTCTTTATTTTGAAAAAAAAAACATATTGATAATACCATAAAATAAAATAAAATAAAATATAATATAATCATTTATTATTATTATTATTATTATTATTATTATTATTATTATTATTATTATTATTATTATTATTATTATTATTATTATTATTATTATTATTATTTTGTTGTTGTTGTTGTTGTTGTTGTTGTTGTTGTTATCAAAAATTGATCTTTTATTTTTTTTAAACCCAAAAAATTTACATTGCCGGGTCGGGCTGTCAACTCCCACCCACACACCCTTGTGGCCAAGCAATGTCTCGTCTTCTGCTGATTGTTTTTCTACCCACATTATGTAAACACTTTGTCCCCCCTTCCTGTCCACTTCCATTAGGCTTTCTGTCCTTGTCTCAGAATTAGACTTTGGTTGGTACCCTTTACCATTAATGTTGCAGTCAGCTATTGGTATAATATTATCATCCAGATATCAAGATTTTGAGTGTGTAGTTTCTCCTTTGCCTAGGGGATTCGATTATGTGCTGCTGTGGGAGTGATGTGGAATTTTTTCTAGCTCACTCAATCCTAGAGATTTTTGCTACTTTTTAAAATAAGAAGAAATGTATTAAAAATGAGCATGCACATAGATAGTTTTATTCAACTCATCCTAGATATTCTCGTTTTCTGTCCTGATTTTTCTAAGTGCTTTTTTTTCCCTTTTCGCCATAGTGCAATTCTCATCACCTTTTTTCTTCTCTTCCCTATTAATAGTTGGAGTCAGGCGTCTTTACACTTAATTTAAAACAAATAACTGGGTGGGGTTCCTGGCCTCCCATAGTAGGCAGACAGGCAATTACTGTGTCTTCTTTTGCATTTTGTGGTGCTTGGTTGCCCTTGCATGTTGGTGATTCTTAGAGCCCCCATTGTACATGTTGGCAGCTGTTCTTGTATGTTTTGACCGTAGTCTATTTGCAGCTATCCAGTATTTTCTTGGTTGATCCTGTAGACCTGGGAGACTTTTACAGGGATCTTCAAGTAGTTCCCCTCCTGTTGGTTTATTCCTTTTCCATTCCTCACACCAGGCTTCTTGCATGTTGTAGTTTTCTTTCTTTGATAGGTAGAAAGGTGAACGAGATTTTAGTCTTGATGTTGGGGGCGCAGTTTTGTTTGGTTTGCAGAGGAGTTCCACTATCTTCTTCAGCTCTGGATATCCATTTCTGTGTTGCATCCTCTCTCCTCAAGTGGGGTGGTGCTATAGCGGCAGCCATTGTGTTGGGGTTGATTTCAGGCATCCAGTTACTATTCGCATCGAGTCTCTTAGTTTCACATCAACAAGGTTTGTATTGGCACTTCTCGTCCAAACAGGAGCACAATATTCTGCCACACTGTAGCAAAGGGCCAGGGTTGATGTTCTGAGAAGAGTTTGCGATGCTCCCCATGTTGTTCCTGCCATTTTTCTGAGTAGACATTTTCGTTTCCCTATCTTTCTTGCTGTACCCTCACGATGGGTTCTATAGGTCTGCCGTCTATCCAGTGTCACTCCGAGGTATTTTGGATCTTGATCAGTTGGTAGTGTTGTGTCATCAATCTTGATCATCAGTTTTCATTTTGATTCCCTGTTGTTAAGATGAAATGCAGTTGCAACTGTTTTTGTCGTATTCATTTTTAAATACCATCTGTCAAAATACCTTTTCATGGCCGTGGTGTCTTTGCTAAGAGTTGTTTCTATATCTTCCCAGTTTCTTGATTGGTATGCTAAGGCCCAGTCATCTGCATATCCTAGTTTTGTGGAAGTTGTTTGAGGCATGTCGCTTATCTAGGTGTTAAACAATGCTGGTGCTAAGACTGAGCCTTGTGGTACTCCATTTTTTATTCTTCTGACTTTGCTGGTGTTGCCACCAAATTCCTAGGTCCTGTCATGTATGAGAGCAGTTTCAAGATTTTTTTGCAAAAATGTTTCAGCATCAAGCCACCAGTCCACACTGTGTCATACGCAGCAGAGAGATCAATAAACACTATGCCTGTTTTGAATTTCTTTTCAAATCCATTTTCAATTAAGGAGGTGAGGGCAAGGACCTGCTCGGTTGTGCATCTATTTCGTTGAAACCCTGCTTGTTCAGTTGGGATTATAAGATTCAAGTAAGGGGTTATTCTTGTTAATATTATTTTTTTTTCTAGTAGTTTGTAGAGGCAACACAGTAGAGAGATGGGTCTATAGCTAGATGGCTCTGTTGCTGGTTTTCCTGGTTTGAGGATGGCTATAACTCCAGCATGTTTCCAGGTTTGTGGGTATCTTCCTGTGTCAAGTACTAGTACTAGATTGCCCAGATACAAAACTGGAAGGGGGATTTTAAACCATCAACAAATGTGATGATGACTTCCGAACCTGGATTGATACCTTGAACATAGAAGTGTAGCCGAAAGATACTACTACTACTACTACTACTACTACTACTACTACTACTACTAATACTACTACTACTACTACTACTACTACTTATACTACTACTACTACTACTACTACTACTACTACTACTACTACTGTGTCTTCTATCTCCCTATAAATGTTTTCCAACATACTTCTTTATTTGTCTTGGAATGAGATTACTTGGATTTTATCCTGGCCCTGTCTGGGAGGGAAACAGTCAAATGTATAGTTAGAGTTTTGGGATGTGATATTTTTTTTTTTTTTTTTTTTTGTCTTGTAAATCCTCTCTTTGTTATGCATATGTACGATTTGTAAACATTTGAGTGTGTTCTTCCTAATGGTGGGGGGGGGGGGGGGGGGGGGGGGGGGGGGGAGAGGAGCTATGCTTGCATCAGGATGAGACTTTTAGGTGATCTCAAACTAAGTACACTGTTCGTGTGCTCTTGGAATCTACATCTGTTCCCTACTTGAACAAATTCCCGTCTTTCTTTTTTCTTGCGTACTTTATCCTATTTTCTGCCTTTTTACTGGCGCTGATATGACCTTAAACGTGTTGCAAGTACCGTAAAACCCTAAAAACAACATAATATATATATATTATACATAAAATATAAAAATATATATATATATATATATACATTTAAAACCTTTAGAATTTTACAAAAATCAAATTGTTGTCTCGTTCATTTTTTGCCAAAAATGTTAAGATTTGAATATAGGTCTTTAGTATTGTTTATCATGAACTCTTTAAGACTTTTTAAACTGCAGAAAATCAAATCTTTATATTATAAATATATATATTATATTTTTTTAGTAAGCATTTTTATTATAATTTATCTGTGTAAACATGTGTGTTTGCGTGCTTGTTGTGAGTGTGCATGTATGTCCAAATATGTTTCCATTATACTTTCATGCTTTTTGATATTATTTTGTGGTTATTGTTTTTGTTTGTTTTTTTGTTTTTTTGTTTTTTGGTTATTATTTTTATATATCCTAGATTCATTATAATACTATGGCGTGTACTTAGTGAACTACTGCGATATATAATATTCCCCTATATATATACTATAAGAACACAACTTAACAAGCTGATATTGTATTTTTTTTATTTTAATATGATTCTCGATTCTCAATGGAGTAACCAGTACAGTGGATACACTTTGTTTTGTTTTGTTTGTTTGATTTTTTTTTTCATGAGGGGGGGGGGGGGGGGGGTTAATGAAAGGTGATGTAACTCTCTCTCTGCCCACTGTTTATTTTGCCATGCAGTTCTCTGTTTTTGTCTTTGAGACACACTTTTGTTTAGCACATTATCTGGCCGAAGTGGTTTACCAAAATGCGATCAATTGTGAATACTACATACATATTTTCACAATGAGCCGACGCCATTTCCCCCCAGTAAATCATCTCTGCGACTCTATGAACGATAGAACTAATATGAATGACTCATCATTCCAGCGTTCATTTTGTGTGAAACTTTGATTTCATGTCGGGGCATCTGAGTAGTAGATTGCTGATGGGGTCTTCAGCTGTGAACCATTTCCTTTTGTAAACCTTTGCTGCATGGTAGTTTTTTGTATCGCTTGCAGCCACAAAAAATCGCAAAATATCACTGATTTGCGTTGCGGCCGCAAAATCTGCTTTTTTTTTTTTTTTTTTTTTCAAATTTTTGAGATTTTGCAAATAAAAAAAGAGAGAAAAAGGTGTATTTTTTTTCTTTTAATTTGATAGCTCGTGTAGAATGTGAAAGTTAACTAATCAAGAGTAGTTTATTTTTTACTATCCCATTTTCTTCCTTTTTACTGGCGCTGATATGACCTTACATTTGTTGCAAGCGCTGTGAAATCCTTAAAAACAAAGACCTTTCTCTTTCATGAACTAATAATGGGTTTTAAAATAGAATATTAATCGCAAATTTTTGCAAATGTTGCTGTTTTTAGCTTGCAAAATTTGGGATTTTTTTTTTTAAACCGCCAATATCATTTTAAGTGTGTGGCTGGTGCAGGCACTGAGGGATAAACTGTGTGTCCAACTCTTCCTTTTTCTCCTCCTCCTTAGTGCAGAAATGAAATAGTGTTGTTGACTGTTAGGTTTTCTTTTAGAGATGACGTCAATTAGGTTCAGTTAATAAATGACATCGTTGTATTTCATTCTCAATAATCACAATATACTGCCATAATCTTAAGCTTAAGTCCAAATAAAAACGAGTGTAAAGAAATGTTAAGCATCAATACATGACATGAAACTGATAATTTTATCAGTTAAATGTTTAATCGATCTGTTGTGATGTAAGGAAGATCCAAAACGTTAACAGTAATGTTATAAATGTATAGCTTAATATTTCATCTCTTCACTGATATTGGTGTCGGCAAACTGACTTCAAAGGAACCTCCTCTTTTTCCAGTTCCCAATTTTTTATTATTTGATTTTTATTTCCAATCAAATATCTTTCAGTCCAAATAAATTATCCATAGTGAACAATCAAAAATTAGATTATAGTGGGGAAATATTAAGATTTGGGCAGAGAGATTTACTTGATGACCCGAGAGGCTCAGTGTGCGACTGGTCTTTAATTTCCTACTTCTGAGACTGATGTTTTAATACTTTTGCCTCCATCTTTATTTTATTTTTGGTCAAAGGAATTTCTTTTTAACTTCTGCTGAAATTGAATCAGGATAATAACAGCGCCCATCACTTGTGGTGTGGAGCATTGTGAGACAAAATGTTATGTTACGGTAGACAATCCACACGTCACCAGCATCAACATTTTTGTTTTGGGAAAAGAGCTATCTTATCATCTTTTGTTGTTGTTTTTAAACCCTGAAATGACTAAGTGTCCAAAAACCCGTAGAAACAAAATCGAACTTCTCAAACATCCTCTCTTTCTTAATTTATTCTTTTCCTATTTATCTACAAATATAACCAAGAGTTATTTGCACCAATATGAACATGTAGGCCTATTATCAGTTTTGGCAACACACCAGTGACTTTGTCCATAGGCTCAGGTTCAAACCACATTGATACATTTCTTTTATTATAGTTATAGTCTCCTCTTGTTCGCTATTTTATTTCTACCGTATTCTTGTCTTACTTTTTCCTTGGTGCTTTGGTGACTCAGGAGTGTCGCAAGTGCCAGTAATTTCCTCAAAAACAAAACAAAACAATAAATAAATAAATAACAAATTTTACTTATCATTGATTTTTTTTATGTGTTCTTTTTTTTTTCTTTGTTCTCAATGAAATAAAATGGCTAGAATTATGTAATTGCTTGTCCGTGTTTGATGTAATTGTTTTTCTTACCCTAAGGAAAAGATAAAGAGGGATAGAACTGGGTGGGGTCTTTGACCTCCTATGGTGGGCAAGAGGTCACGCTGTTTTTTAGCGGGTGGTTGGATGGGAGCATCACCCTTGAATCGTATACCTATGATGTTCGCATGGGTGTACGATCCGATAGTGATGTCGTTTCTTCTTCTCTTTACTCTGGGTGGGGATCCTGACCTCCCATAGCGGGCAGGGAGGTACATACTGTGTCTTCTATCCCCTTATATCTGTTTTCCAACATGCTTTCTGTCTTTGTCTTGGAATGAGATGGTTTTGTCCTGGCCCTGGTTGGAGTCCCTGCTGGGAGGGAAACAGTCAAATGCATAGTTATTGTTTTAGGAGATGATATTTTTTTCCTTGTAAATCATCTCTCTGTTATGTATTATTATATTTATTTTAATGTATAATGTAAGCATTTGAGTGTATTCCTCTTTGTTGGATTTTGTGCTTGTGTCCGGATGAGACTTATAGGTGATCTCAAACTAAGTACATTGGTGGTATGCTCTTGGAATCTACATCTGATCCCTATTTGTTCCCAGTTCCCCTTTGTCTTACTTTCTCTTGGGTGCTTTAATTGTAATTCTAGAACTTTTTACTATCCCATTTTCTTCCTTTTTACTGGCGCTGATATAACCTAAATGTGTTGCAAGCGCCGTAAAACCCTCAAAAAACAAAACAAAACAAATCTTCTCTTTACTAGCCTATCCTGCTTCTTTGGTTTGTGATTGTATTTTTGACAGGGGATATTTTTTTTTCTGTAAATCTTCTGCCTGTTTGTTCTTGGTTATTTATAATTTAGCTTATGATATCTTTAGGTTATGATTTTGACTTACATTTGTACTATTTTTGTTAGATTGCTTGTTTTTTTTGTTTCAGCGGTCTCTCATATAACCTCATTAGACAGATTGCGCATCGGGGCTCTAACGGGGCCGATTAGAGATAGACGACGATTGGGATTGTTTGGAAGCTTTAACCCTTTGCCCACTAGTCATTATGACATCCGAAATGCTATCGCCTTCTACATCTACGCCAGAACAGAAATAGAGGGTGGAGCCTACCATGATATAACATTTTATGGAGCCCTAATTTCGTCATATCAGTGCTGTCCACTGACAGGTGGGTGGGTATCGCTTTCCAGAACTTGTGTCCTTATATGAAATTCTGAGTTTTTGACCAATCAACGATTGCTCTTTTGATAGCTCGCTTGTCAAAATGAGTCAGCTCAACCCTTGATTTATGTAAAGGCATCACAGGCGGTATATGTTGTGTAACTTCAAAGACCACGGTTGACCGAAAGCGATGAATGGAAGCCCTACTGTGGCGTGGAGAACGAGGTCTTGTATGTATAGTTACGTCATATCTCAACGCTCGTGAATTCTTAGTACGGCTGGACTCACAATCAAAACACGAAATATGTGTTTTAAACTCTTGAATCAATCGAGTTACATCAGTGCGTTCGTCTCATTGAGAAATGAAAAACGATATATAAATCAAGAACATCGACCGGAAAACAAGGAAATTATCATAAAATTATAAAATTTGAGAAAGCTGTTTTCAAAATCAAATCTATTACAAAAAAGGTTATTTCTAGACCGATTTTTATGAGACAAAGACAATTTTTCTCCAATTTTCAAGCTGATTCCAACAATGAGGTTTTAAAATTTATCGCGATAAGAATATTTGTCATTATTTTTT
Source organism: Berghia stephanieae (assembly GCF_034508935.2). Taxonomy (NCBI): domain Eukaryota; kingdom Metazoa; phylum Mollusca; class Gastropoda; order Nudibranchia; family Aeolidiidae; genus Berghia; species Berghia stephanieae. The sequence continues at coordinate 27,946,411 of NC_088371.1, forward strand.
TCAATACCCAATTGACTGCTCAGGAAATGAATACGTAATCCTTGGCGGCTAGCGAGTAGGTGTTAAATTTTGCTTACCCTTTCCCACGTAGACGCACGCACACACACACACACACACACACACAGACTTATCGTCGTCTAGCATCCTATCGTTCGGCTCGACGATTAAAAGGGGTTCGTATCGTCGCTAAAATAATTACAAAATACATATATTTAAAATGTATTTATGGTAATGTGAATTAAATATTTTAATGCTCTAATATATCAAGAATGATCATTATTATGATTTATTACGGTGTGAATTGAATTAGACCTTTAAAACTGAAGTTTAATCTGACACCCTACTCGCTGTTATCATTCGAGTCTAAGTTGTAATAAGGCAACTTTGGCCAGAAGTGAAAGACATACATTGTGTGTTCAGTCTGTGTGTGTTGTGTGTGTGTGTGTGTGTGTGTGTGTGCGTCTACGTGGGAAAGGGTAAGCAAAATTTAACACCTACTCGCTAGCCGCCAAGGATTACGTATTCATTTCCTGAGCAGTCAATTGGGTATTTAAAAAAATAATGACAAATAATCTTATCGCGATAAATTTGAAAACCTCATTGTTGGAATCAGCTTGAAAAGTGGAGAAAAATTGTCTTTGTCTCATAAAAATCGGTCGAGAAATAACCTTTTTTGTAATATATTTGATTTTGAAAATAGCTTTCTCAAATTTTATAATTTTATGATAATTTCCTTATTTTCCGGTCGATGTTCTTGATTTATATATCGTTTTTCATTTCTCAATGAGACGAACGCACTGGTGTAATTCGATTGATTCAAGAGTTTAAAACACAGATTTCGAGTTTTGATTGTGAGTCCAGCCGAACTAAGAATTCACGAGCGTTGAGATATGACGTAACTATACATACAAGACCTCGTTCTCCACGCCACAGTAGGGCTTCCATTCATCGCTTTCGGTCAACCGTGGTCTTTGAAGTTACACAACATATACCGCATGTGATGCCTTTACATAAATCAAGGGCTGAGCTGACTCATGTTGACAAGCGAGCTATCAAAAGAGCAATCCGTTGATTGGTCAAAAACTCAGGATTTCATATAAGGACATAAGTTCTTGAAAGCGATATCCACCCACCTGTCAGTGGACAGAACTGATATGATGAAATTAGGGATCCATAAAATGTTATATCATGGTAGGCTCCACCCTCTATTTCTATTCTGGCGTAGATGTAGAAGGCGATAGCATTTCGGATGTCATAATGACTAGTGGGCAAAGGGTTAAAGCTTCCAAACAATCCCAATCGTCGTCTATCTCTAACGGGACCCGTTGGCGCAAACTCAGCATTGTGTTGGAAGAGACCTAAAGCAACAAACAAACAAAAAAAGCTGTTTTTTATCCCTGTATCTGTTTTCCGAGTTGCTTCCTGTCTTTGTCTTGGACTTGGAATAGGATTACTTAGTTTTATGAGTCCTCGACATAGTTATGTACTGGTTGGTTTGTAAACATTGAGGTGCTTGTGTCTGGATGAGACGTTCAGGTGATCTCAAACTAAGCACACAGATAGTGCACTCTTGGAATTTACATCCTTACATTTACAATTTACATCTGAACAAATTCCCCTTACTTTGACTTTGACTACCTCATTTTCTTCCTATTTACTGGTGCTAAAATGGCCTAAATGTGTCGCAAGCACTGTAAAACCCTTAAAAACATAAAAACAGTTTCCTTGTAAACCATCACTCTGTTGTAGTTAAAAAATATGTAATTCGCTAAATGAAAAGAAAGCTTGAAATCTCAGCTATGGATTGTTGACTTTATTTTTTGACATCGTCGTAACAACCAACAGAGATGCCAATGCAACACCATTTGATGCATCTCATGGGAAAAAAACTGACGTCCTCCAATATCGAACAGCAGCCTTCACACCTTTGTCACTTTCATAGTGGTTTCCTTTGAGATATATACTCATTCAGTATAGGGAATCAGTCTGAAGGTGCTAGGTCGGGACTGTAGGGTGGATGTGGCAAGATGGAGAATTCCGTTTTCCTTAGTGCGGTTTGAGTCTATTGACTCGTGTGGAGTCGAGTGTTATCGTGTTGCAATATCACATTTTTCTGGGGCTCAGTGTTTACAGCGTGGGTACATATTGATGGTAACTCACTGTTTTGTCGTGTTCCAAAAATTCGATATGAACATCTTCGAAGTCCCAGAAAATTGTGAGCAGCACTTTTCTAGCCGATGCCACAACTCTGAACTTTTTCGGACAAAGAGTGTTCTTTGTATCGATATTCCGTTGACTGGCGTTTGCTCTCGGGTCATAATGGTTGACCCATGACTCGTCTCCAGTGACTGGGTGGGGTTCCTGATCTCCCATAGGGGGCAGGGAGGTACTTACTGTGTCTTCTATTCCCTTATATCTGTTTTCCAACATGCTTTCTGTCTTTGTCTTGGAATGAGATTACTTGGTTTTGTCCTGGCCCTGAGCGGAGTCCTAGCTGGGAGGGAAATAGTCAAATGCATAGTTGTTTTGTGAGATGATATTTTTTTCCTTGTACATCATCACTCTGTTATGTATTATTATATTTGTTATTTTGAATGTATAATGTAAGCATTTGAGTGTATTCCTCTTTGTTGAATTTTGTGCTTGTGTCCGGGTGAGACTTTTAGGTGATCTCAAACTAAGTACATTGGTGGTGTGCTCTTGGAATCTACATCTGATCCCTATTTGTTCCCAATTACCCTTTGTCTTACTTTTTCTTGGGTGCTTTAATTGTAATTCTAGAACTTTTTACTATCCCATTTTCTTCCTTTTTACTGGCGCTGATATAACCTAAATGTGTTGCAAGCGCCGTAAAACCCATAAAAACAAAAACAAAAAGTCTCCAGTGACTATAAAGGCATCACCTTTGTCCTCATACTTTTTAAATACTTTGGAGAAAATGTTTTTCGTTGCTCTTTCTTGTCACTTGTCAACATTCGTGGGAACCGCCTGGTAGACATGTTCCTGTATCCAAGAATCACTGTTACGATTTTTGTGTAAGTGTAACCTTTCCTTTGAAATATCAAATTATTTCGCAATGTCAGTTTATCTAACACGCCGATTTGCCAGAATCATGTTTTCATGTTTCGACTTCAGTTTGATTACTGACGTTCGAGGCACTTCAGGCCTCCCTCAATGAGTTTGAGCTTGAAGTTTTGTAAGGATTGGGTCTCCTCTTTCCACAAACCTTACCCTTACCCACCGCCAAACGGTGCTAAATGAAAACAAACACCATTAACACCATTCTGGTATGGATTTCAGTGGCCAACAGCAATCAGCATTCAGAAATTCAAGAACTGTGTCTTCTACCCTCCTATATGTATCTGTTTCCCAACATGATTTCTGTCATTGTCTTGAAATGAGATTACTTGGTTTTGTCCTGGGAGGGAAACAGTAGTTATGTATAGTTTATGAGAGATGATAATTTTTTTCTTGTAAATCATCTCTGTTATGCATTGCATTATTTACATATATACATTATACGATTTGTAAACATTTGAGTGTGTTCCTTTTAGTGGGGAACCGTGCTTTGTCAGGATGAGACATTTAGGTGATCTCAAACTAAGTACACTGACAGTGTGCTCTTGGAATCTACATCCGTTTCCTATTTGAACTTGAACCAATTCCCATTTGTCTAACCTTTTCTTGGGTACTTCAATTGTAATTCTATAATCTTTTAATTATCCCATTTTCTTCCATTTATTTTACTGGCGATGGTTTGACCTTAACTTAATGTGTTGCAAGCGCCGCAAAACCTTTAAAAACATTTTTTTAAACTAAAACAATAACAAAGACAGCGCTGTTACTAGCCAGGTACTCATTTTACATCCGAGTACAGTGAGAGAATGTGTAGGGAGCTTTTTCCAAGGAGTAATTTTGCACCGCCCACAGCAGGACTCTGACCAAGGACCTGCAAGCCTGAATGTCACCAGGAAGTGCTTCCAATGCACAAATCCACAACGTAAGAAAAATTGCCAGGGTCTGGGGGCTGCTGCAGGGTCGTGGGACATAGTCCTGACGGAGGTTCAAGGAGTACAGTTTTTGTGTTTCCCTTGCTAATATGAATCAAAGCTAGGGTATGGACAAAAATTGAGCACTCATTTCAGGATAAGGATGTTAAGCAAGGTGTTGGGAACAGGAGATAAAATTGATCTCCCAACCAACTAACAATTTAAAAATATATTGTATATATTTCATATCAACATACATTTTTAAAAAAATTGTAACAAACAATTCCGTGTTAATTTGATACTAGAATTTATTATCAGATGACAATTATGTGATAACATGAATATGATAGTACATAGTCAATAGTAACCATAATGATAATGCAGCCATGATTGTGATGAGAATGAATGATGACGACAAAGCTCATCCACATGAGGTTCCGATTGCTCCAACCTTCTCTCCCATTTTGGCACGGGCTTGAGACCGTCCTCGGCATGGTTAAAGGCTGGGGCTGGTCTGGAACCTTCCAAGAGGTGACACCCATTTAGTGTACAAGACAGAATAGACCAGCGATAAATAGGTTATGAGAGAGACAGGTCAGGGAGACTAATATTAAAATTACCTTTATTACCCCAAGAGAAAATGTCTAGGGTCTATCCCAAGACTACTAACCCAGACGTCAGCCGCAGTAGGCACTGAAAAAGTGAGCTTGGGCGATGTAACTTGCTCAAGGCAACATAGAGGGGCTGGTAATCAAACTCGGGCCTTTTGGGTAAGAAGCAAAGACCATATCTCTGAGACATGTTGCACCACAATAATATTAAATACCTTTATCCAAATAATTTAGGAGACAATAGGTAGGTGAGAAATATTGGAGGGTAAAAGGATTGTAGGCAAATCGGAAAGACTGACTGATGAACCGATATATGGATTGGTGAAAAGTGATCCTTAAAGAACAGAAGGGTGATTGAAGTAATAAAATACAATGGACCAAAGAACTATCAGAATCTGGAATAAGAAAATAAGGACTGCTTGGTAGACTAAACAGAAACATTAATATTTGAGGAAGACCTTTTTTTTTTTTTTTTTTTTGGGGGGGGGGGGGGGGGGGGGGGGGGGGGAAGAGAGAGAGAGAGAGAGAGAGAGAGTCACTTCTTGGAAGGTTCCTTAGTAAAACTTAATATACTTACTCACACACACAAAAAAAATTTGGAATGGTAGAAGCCGAAACAAGAACCAGATCCAGCAGGCAATTTTTGGAAATTTAAATTAAATAACATAATTGATTCGTGGTACAATTCATTTTGATAAAATTTTGAATCAAATGCAGGGTAGCAGTAGCAGCGACGGTTGTGATGGTAATGAGGGGGCTGGTGGCGGTTGTAGCAGTGATGGTAATGATAATGGTTGTAGCAAAGGAGGTAGTGATGGTAGCAGTGGTGTTAGAGATGATAATGTGGCGGTGGTAGTGGCAGAGGTAGTTGTGATTTTAGATAGTTGATTATGATAATGTGATGTGGTGGTTATAGTTGTAGCAGTGGTGGTTAGAAAAGTGCCAGAAGACAATAGAGAATAAAAATTTTTTTCGCGGCGGTGGTGGGGTTTGAACCTGCGACCTTATTGGTACGACAACTCCGCCTGGCAGGTGAGAGCGTGGCTCTACCGTGTGAGCTATCCACGAACACAAAAATATTCGTTTCAAACCCAAAGTCATTTCTAGATCCCTCTCTCACCCACTTCTTGAGATCGCCGATTCGTTCGCCACCATCGCGAAGTAATTTTGACCAGCAGTTAAGCTTAATAGCCAATATTCTCATCACAAACATATAACATAGAAACGATTGAGACATTGAGTATGCTCCGGTGTATGGGGTGAATTTTTAATTCAGAAAAGTGAGTGGAGCAGGCACTTATGTTGGTAACAACAAGATATGAAGTGAGTAGAAAAGTGCCAGAAGACAATAGAGAATAAAAATTTTTTCGGCGGTGGTGGTTTGAACTGCACCTTATGGTACGCACTCCGCTGCCAGGTGAGAGCGTTGGTCTACCGTAGTGAGCTATCCACGAACACCCGAAAAAAATTTTATTCTCTATTGTCTTCTGGCACTTTTCTACTCACTTCATATCTTGTTGTTACCAACATAAGTGCCTGCTCCACTCACTTTCTGAATTAAAAATTCACCCCATACACCGGAGCATACTCAATGTCTCAATCGTTTCTGTTATATGTTTGTGATGAGAATATTGGCTATTATATAGCTTAACTGCTGGTCAAAATTACTTCGCGATGGTGGCGAACGAATCGGCGATCTCAAGAAGTGGGTGAGAGAGGGATCTAGAAATGACTTTGGGTTTGAAACGAATATTTTTGTGTTCGTGGATAGCTCACACGGTAGAGCCACGCTCTCACCTGCCAGGCGGAGTTGTCGTACCAATAAGGTCGCAGGTTCAAACCCCACCACCGCCGCGAAAAAAATTTTTATTCTCTATTGTCTTCTGGCACTTTTCTACTCACTTCATATCTTGTTGTTACCAACATAAGTGCCTGCTCACTCACTTTTCTGAGCAGTGGTGGTTGTAGCAAAGGAGGTAGTGATGATAATGTGGTAGTGGTCTTGTAGCAGAGGTGGTAGTGGTGATAATGATGATAATTTGGTGGTGGTGGTGGTTTAGCAATGGCGGTAGTGATGAGGATGATATGGTGTTAGCAGTAGTACTGGTAGTGGTGATGATGGTGTGGTGGTGGTTGTAATAGTAATAGTGGTTACGATGATGATGCGGTGGCTGTTTCAGTGGTTTTGATGGTAGTGGTAGTGTTAATGATGATGTGGTGGTAGTTTTAGTGGTGATGGTAATTTAGTGATGATGGTAGTAGTTGCACTTTTGGTGATGTGGGGTGAGATGTTTAGGTGATGTACTGTAGTTGTTGCACATTGGTGGTGATGATGATGATGATGATGATAGAGGTGAGAGTGTTAGAGATAGCGAGATGATGTCCAACCTGTAGTTGTTGCACAATTGGTGGTGGTGATGATGATGATGATGATGATAGAGGTGAGAGTGTTAGAGATAGCGAGATGATGTCCAACCTGTAGTTGTTGCACAATTGGTGATGATGATGATAGAAGTGGGAATGCGAGATGATGTTATCAATGAAGTCATTAGATTAAACCCGTATTAGTCCCAAGTGGCACCAAAGCCAGAATTTTTAGGATTGTTTCCTTCTGCCTTTGTAATCCATTTGATTTTCAACACTGCTCATTTTGAAAAACCATTTCCATCTTCAAAGACTTTCCGAAATAAACATGTGTTAAAATGATAACGTCAATACGGTACCTAGAAATCACCTACAACAAAATCATACATCATTTATTTTACAACTCGGTACTTGTATTTAAATTCTCAACCAGAATGTTTTTAGCTTTATCCATACTGAATTCTTTCAACTCTCATTCATTTAGCCCATTCTATTCTGCTATTTCAGAATTCATCTCAAGTAACCATGTATTTCATAACAACCCCAGTCTAAAAACGCATGAACATAGAGAATAATGTTTCAAAGCACACAGGGAACTTAAATTATCTCTCACTGATAAACGTCTTTTCGTTAATGTTTGTGTCAACTTTTTGACCAGAGAAATTTACTATCAACAACTATTTCAACCTCTTTTCAAAATATCATCACATACATTCATGCATAAATAGTAACTGATATAGGAATAGCACAATATTTTAACCCTCTCAATAGAAATTGTTTAGCACCCATAATATTATGTAAAATAATTTTATTTTATTATTTTTTTATTATTATTATTGATCACGTCCAATATTACTTCTGAAAAGTGATTTCATTATGTTATCAATGCTGCTAACTTCAAGGTGGTGACAGAAGATTCTTTACTTTAATGTCGCATGTTGTTACTTACATTGTGAGTACATTTTTATATCACTTACAATGGCACATAACTAAATTTCAATTCTAACCAAATGTATCACTCACCAGTTTTAAAACTAACATAAATTTACGGTCAAACTAGAATGATACACATACAAATGGTCCAAGACCCCCAATGAGTTCTTTATAACATTTACAGAAAGTAAACAATGCATCAAGTAATTCACAGTACACTCGACATTATGCTATTAAAACTCTTAACTGAAAAAAAAAAAAAAAATTATAACGAAAAATCTAAACCAGAATATTATAACATTTTCTATTCTGATTCCTGTCCTAATCTTTCAACAATCATTAAGATAATCCTACACATTGCAGCTTTCACCTCAACTCAAGCAAATTGTGATTTCCTTATTTTACTTTTATCAGTATTCCACTCGGATTCCTACCCTAATCTTTCAACACTCATTAAGATCATCCTACTCCATTGCAGCTTTCACCTCATCTCAAGCAAATTGTCATTTCCTTATTTTCCAATTCAAAAATGCATCAAGATTTCATGATTTGACTTTTATAACTTCAAGTATGCACGGAATAAAACTCTTTCTCCCTCACAGCATTTCACACGCGTTTCATTTTTGACCAATGTAGCACCAATCATCACTGTTTCAAATATCATACACCGTCAAGCAGAAAGAATGATACACATACTATGGTCCAAGACCATAAACTTTCAACTTCAAGAGTTACTGCACAGATTATAACCGACTCAACTCGTTCAGAGCGTTGTAACATAGAAATTTCACCTGTTCATTAACACCTCTCTGTCACTTTCTAACGATTTAAAAACAGTCAATATTCCATTAGGCATTTCAATCGTTTTTAATCAATTTGCAACTCTAAATCTGGTATTCTAATCGTTTTAATCAATTTGAATTCATCATTGCGCATCTTAACATTTAAAAACATTCCGGACTCGACTCAAATACTAAGTACACCAATCTAAATTTTCAATCGGCGTTTGTAATATTTATCAAATGTACATTTTCATTCTTAGCTGCTAATTGCTTTCTAACAGTCAACCTCCAATACGCATTTTAGTCATTTGCTATCAATCTGCATTCAATTTTTTATAATTTATGTTTTCAAAAACATTGCTCCACTAAATTTAAATCTATATACATGGATGATCTTATGCTAACAAAATACTTTGTTCAATTCCCTTTTTGTAACTGTAGATTGTTGGTTTAAAAAATGATTTTGCCTATTCAAAAAGAAAAAAGAAAATCTATCTAAACCTATTTATTAAAATTTAACTTTAATAAAAAATTGAAAATATTCTAAACCAAACTTACTACTTATTCCTCCCTGACTCTTTAAACAACTCATTCAGACCATTTCTCACTTCATTGCAGCTTTCATCTCACAAGCAAATGTTATTTCTCCATATTATTCAATTCAATAAATTGCATTAAAAATATTATATTGTTGTATAATTCCAAGTTATGCACAGAATAAATTCTCTTCTAACTCTGATGCATTCACTCGGTCTCCTGTTTCATTATTAACCTATGAAGCATCAATCACCACTTTTTCAAATATCCTATACCGTCAAGCATAAAGAATGAAACATATACAATGGTCCAAGACCATCTACTTGCAGAGCTACTGCATAGTTTAGA
>NC_088371.1:27956073-27962577 GCF_034508935.2 Berghia stephanieae
ACTGGTTTATTTTTTACAATGGTCATCCGTGACTCGTTTTGTTTTTACAATGGTCTTCCCATGACTGGTTTATTTTTACAATGGTCACGTGACTGGTTTATTTTTACATTGGTCATCCCGTGACTGGTTTATTTTTACAATGTGATTCTGTCATACCTGCCGAAACATAGGTTTTTTGTAATTTTACGAAATTTGAACAAATTTCATAGCCAATTTTGAAATTGGAAATTTTATGGAAAATTGCGAATTTTTACACTCTCAGTATTTAATTAATAATAATAATAATAATAATAATAATAATAATAATAATAATAATAATAATATATAATTAATAATAATAATAGTAATAATGTTAGTATTAATTTAATAACAATAATAATAATTATTATTATAATAATAATATTTATTTAAAAAATAATAATAAGATGATGTTAATAATAACAATGATAAATCGTTTCTACAGCTCATAACTGGTTTATTTTACAATGGTCATCCAGTGACTGTTTTTTTTTTACAATGGTCATCCCGTGACTGGTTTATTTTTACATTTGTCATCCTGTGACTGGTTAATTTTTACATTGGTCATCCGTGACTGGTTTATTTTTGAATGGTCATCCCGTGACTGGTTTATTTTTACAATGGTCATCCCGTGACTGGTTTATTTTTAACAATGGTCAATCCGTGACTGGTTTATTTTTACAATGGTCAGCCGTGACTGTTAATTTTTACATTGGTCATCCCGTGACTGGTTTATTTTTACAATGGTCATTCCGTGACTGGTTTATTTTTACATTGGTCATCCCGTGACTGGTTTATTTTTGAATGGTCTTCCCGTGACTGGTTTATTTTTGAATGGTCATCCTTGACTGGTTTATTCTTACAATGGTCATCCCATGACTGGTTTATTTTTACAATGGTCATCCGTGACTGGTTTATTTTTACAATGGTCATCCCGTGACTGGTTTATTTTTACAATGGTCATCCGTGACTGGTTTATTTTTACAATGGTCATCCCGTGACTGGTTTATTTTTGAATGGTCATCCCGTGACTGCTTTATTTATGAATGGTCTTCCCGTGACTGGTTTATTTTTGAATGGTAATCCCGTGACTGGTTTATTTTTGAATGGTCATCCCGTGACTGGTTTGTTTTTACAATGGTCTTCCCATGACTGGTTTATTTTTACAATGGTCATCCCGTGATGGTTTATTTTACAATGGTGATTCTGTCATACTGCGAACTTAATGGTTTTTTGTAATTTTATGAAATTTGAACAAATTCATAGCCTAATTTTTGAAATTGGAAGTTTTAATGGAAATTGCGAATTTTTACCTCTCAGTATTATATAATATAATATATATATTAATAATAATAATAATAATAAGTAATAATATTATATAATAATGTAATATAATATATATAACAATAATAATAATTATTATTATTATAATTAATATATTTATTTAAATTAAAATATATGATGATGTTAATATAACAATGATAAATCGTTTCTACACTCATAACTGGTTTAATTTTACAATGGTCATCCAGTGACTGTTTTTTTTTTTTACAATGGTCATCCCGTGACTGGTTTATTTTTACAATGGTCATCCCGTGACTGGTTTATTTTTAACAATGGTCATCCCGTGACTGGTTTATTTTTACAATGGTCATCCCGTGACTGGTTTATTTTTACATTGGTCATCCCGTGACTGGTTTATTTTTACATTGGTCATCCCGTGACTGGTTTATTTTTACAATGGTCATCCCGTGACTGGTTATTTTTACATTGGCCATCCCGTGACTGGTTTATTTTACAATGGTCATCCCGTGACTGGTTTATTTTTACAATGGTCATCCCATGACTGGTTTATTTTTGAATGGTCATCCGTGACTGGTTTATTTTTACAATGGTCATCTCGTGACTGGTTCATATTTGCAATGGTTATCGCGTGACTGGTTTATTTTTACAGTGGTCTTTGTATAATTTTCCTCATTTTCGCTCTAATTCCAATTTTCTTTTGGCAACTTCCAAGTCCTATAACTTGCATTGAGAACCTTTTTATGTATAGAGAAATGATTTTTACAATGGTCATCACTTAACTGGTTTATTTTTAACAATGGTCAACCTGTGACTGGTTTATTATTTTTTTACAATAGTCATCTCGTGTCTGGTTTATTTTTACAATGGTCATCCGTGACTGGTTTATTTTTACAATGGTCATCCGTGACTGGTTTATTTTTACAATGGTCATCCCGTGACTGGTTTATTTTTACAATGGTCATCCGTGACTGGTTTATTTTACAATGGTCATCCCGTACTGGTTTATTTTTACAATGGTCAACCGTGACTGGTTTTATTTTTACAATGTCATCTCGTGCTGGTTTATTTTTACAATGGTCATCCTGACTGGTTTATTTTTACAATGGTATCCCGTGACTGTTTATTTTTACAATGTCATCCTACTGGATTTTTAAATGGTCATCCGTACTGTTTATTTTTACAATGTCATCGTGATGGTTTATTTTTACAATGGTCATCCATGATGTTTTTTTTGAATGGTCATCCGTGACTGTTATTTTACAATGTTTTGTATCATTCTATTTTCGCTCTATCCATTTTTGAATTCCAATCTATACTGACTGGTTTTTTTACATGAAATGATTTTACATGGTCATCCCGTGACTGGTTTATTTTTACAATGGTCTCCGTGCTGGTTTATTTTAATGGTCATCCGTGACTGTTAATTTTTAATGGTCTCCGTGACTGGTTTATTTTTATAATGGTCATCCGTGACTGGTTTATTTTTACAATGGTCATCCGTGATGGTTTATTTTTTACAATGGTCATCCCGTGACTGTTTTTTTACAATGGTCATCCCGTGACTGGTTTATTTTTACAATGGTCATCCCATGACTGGTTTATTTTTACAATGGTCATCCCGTGACTGGTTTATTTTTACATTGATGATTCTGTCATACCTGCCGAAACTTAAGGTTTTTTTGTAATTTTACGAATTTTGGACAAATTTCATTGCCAATTTCGAAATTGGAAGTTTTATGGAAAATTGCGAATTTTTACCTCTCAGTATTAATATAATAATAATAATAATAATAATAATAATAATAATAATAATAATAATAATAATAATAATAATAATAATAGTAATAATGTTAGTATTAATATTAATAACAATAATAATAATTATTATTATAATAATAATATTTATTTAAAAAATAATAATAATGATGATGTTAATAATAACAATGATAAATCGTTTCTACAGCTCATAACTGGTTTAATTTTACAATGGTCATCCAGTGACTGTTTTTTTTTTTTACAATGGTCATCCCGTGACTGGTTTATTTTTACATATGTCATCCCGTGACTGGTTTATTTTTACATTGGTCATCCCGTGACTGGTTAATTTTTACAATGGTCATCCCGTGACTGGTTTATTTTTACAATGGTCATCCCGTGACTGGTTTATTTTTTACAATGGTCATCCCGTGACTCGTTTGTTTTTACAATGGTCTCCATATTTGTCCCTGACTGGTTTATTTTTACATATGGTCATCCCGTGACTGGTTTATTTTTACAATGATGATTCTGTCATACCTGCCGAAACTTAAGGTTTTTTGTAATTTTACGAATTTTGGACAAATTTCATAGCCAATTTTGAAATTGGAAGTTTTATAGGAAATTGCGAATTTTTACCTCTCAGTATTAATATAATAATAATAATAATAATAATAATAATAAAATAATAATAATTAATAATAATAATAATAATATAATAATAATAATAATAATGTTATGTAGTATAATATTAATAACAATAATAATAATTATTATTATAATAATAATATTTATTTAAAAAATAATAATAATGATGATGTTAATAATAACAATGATAAATCGTTTCTACAGCTCATAACTGGTTTAATTTTACAATGGTCATCCAGTGACTGTTTTTTTTTTTTACAATGGTCATCCCGTGACTGGTTTATCTTTACATATCTCATCACGTGACTGGTTTATTTTTACATTGGTCATCCCGTGACTGGTTTATTTTTGAATGGTCATCCCGTGACTGGTTTATTTTTACAATGGTCATCCCGTGACTGGTTTATTTTTAACAATGGTCAACCCGTGACTGGTTTATTTTTACAATGGTCAGCCCGTGACTGGTTAATTTTTACATTGGTCATCCCGTGACTGGTTTATTTTTACAATGGTCATCCTATGACTGGTTAATTTTTACATTGGTCATCCCGTGACTGGTTTATTTTTACAATGGTCATCCCGTGACTGATTTTCTTTTACAATGGTCATCTCGTGACTGGTTTACTTTTACAATGGTCATACCGTGACTGATTTTCTTTTACAATGGTCATCCCGTGACTGGTTAATTTTTACATTGGTCATCCCGTGACTGGTTTACTTTTACAATGGTCATCCCGTGACTGGTTTATTTTTAACAATGGTCAACCCGTGACTGGTTTATTTTTACAATGGTCATACCGTGACTGATTTTCTTTTACAATGGTCATCTCGTGACTGGTTTACTTTTACAATGGTCATCTCGTGACTGGTTTACTTTTACAATGGTCATCCCGTGACTGGTTTATTTTTAACAATGGTCAACCCGTGACTGGTTTATTTTTACAATGGTCATCCCGTGACTGGTTAATTTTTACATTGGTCATCCCGTGACTGGTTTTTTTTTACAATGGTCATCCCGTGACTGATTTTCTTTTACAATGGTCATCTCGTGACTGGTTTACTTTTACAATGGTCATCCGTGACTGGTTTATGTTCACGATCGTCATCTCGTGACTGGTTCATTTTTGCAATGGTTATTGCGTGGCTGGTTTATTTTTACAGTGGTCTTTATATCATTTTCCTCATTTTCGCTCTATTTCCAATTTTCTTTCGGCAACTTCCAAGTCCTATAACTTGAACTGAGAACCTTTTTATGTTTAGTGAAATGATTTTTACAATGGTCATCCCGTGACTGGTTTATTTTTGAATGGTCATCCTGTGACTGATTTTTTTTTACATTAGTCATCCCGTGACTGGTTTATTTTTGAATGGTCTTCCCGTGACTGGTTTATTTTTGAATGGTCATCCCGTGACTGGTTTATTTTTGAATGGTCTTCCCGTGACTGGTTTATTTTTGAATGGTCATCCTTGACTGGTTTATTTTTACAATGGTCATCCCGTGACTGGTTTATTTTTACAATGGTCATCCCGTGACTGGTTTATTTTTGAATGGTCATCCCGTGACTGGTTTATTTATGATTGGTTTTCCCGTGACTGGTTTATTTTTGAATGGTCATCCCGTGACTGGTTATTTTTACAATGGTCTTCCCATGACTGGTTTATTTTTACAATGGTCATCCCTTGACTGGTTTATTTTTACAATGGTCATCCCTTGACTGGTTTATTTTTACAATGGTGATTCTGTCATAGCTGCTGAAACTTAAGGTTTTTGTAATTTTATGGATTTTGGACAAATTTCATTACCAATATCTAAATTGGAAGTTTTATGGAATATTGCGAATTTTTACCTCTCAGTATTAATATAAAACTGATAATAATAATAATAATAATAATAATAATAATAATAATAATAATAATAATAATAAATAATAATAATAATAATAATAATATAATATTAATAATAATAATAATAATAATAATAATATAATATATAATAATAATAATATAATAATAATAATAATAATAATAATAATAATAATAATAATAATAATAATAATAATATGTCTTAATATTAATAACAATAATAATGATCATTATTATAATAATAATAATTATTTAGAAATTAATAATAATGATGATGTTACTAATAACAATGTTAAATCGTTTCTATAGCGCATAACTGGTTTATTTTTACAATGGTCATCCAGTGACTGGTTTATTTTTACAATGGTCATCCCGTGACTGGTTTATTTTTACAATGGTCTTCCCATGACTGGTTTATTTTTACAATGGTCACGTGACTGGTTTATTTTTACATTGGTCATCCCGTGACTGGTTTATTTTTACAATGATGATTCTGTCATACCTGCCGAAACATAAGGTTTTTTGTAATTTTACGAAATTTGAACAAATTTCATAGCCAATTTTGAAATTGGAAATTTTATGGAAAATTGCGAATTTTTACCTCTCAGTATTAATATAATAATAATAATAATAATAATAATAATAATAATAATAATAATAATAATAATAATAATAGTAATAGTAATAATAATAGTAATAATGTTAGTATTAATATTAATAACAATAATAATAATTATTATTATAATAATAATATTTATTTAAAAAATAATAATAATGATGATGTTAATAATAACAATGATAAATCGTTTCTACAGCTCATAACTGGTTTAATTTTACAATGGTCATCCAGTGACTGTTTTTTTTTTTACAATGGTCATCCCGTGACTGGTTTATTTTTACATATGTCATCCCGTG